>NC_086318.1:307015211-307300211 GCF_036172605.1 Pelobates fuscus | reverse complement strand
GTCATTCTTTCTACAGTAATACACTGACACATACCTTTTAGATATGAAATAATAATAATAATAATAAAAAAATACAATAGAAATGTCCATATCATCACCATTCCTTCTTCATAGTTTGAAACGAACACTATTTTCTATGTTGCCATTGTTCCATACCTCATACCCAATGCTCATCTTTGTGTTTCTTCAAAATAAATTTGACTGGCTTTTGTTCACCATTGTATTCACCGCCCCACTTTTCATGGTTGGCAACAAGAAATTAGCTTGCACCTCTTTAATTCTTCCCAGTATCTGCTTTCTTCCTGTTTATGCCATTTGGCCTCATTCTTCATTAGTGCTTGGCATTTTTAAATATAGTCGATGTGTATATAAGTCATTGATTCCCCTCTCTCACACAATAACATTCCAACCTGAACTTATTTCAAAGAAACTAATTAAAACCAATGTGGCTTAGTAGAGAAGTAAAACAAAAGATTAAAAATAAGAAAAGGGCATTTAAAGCATTTAAATTGGACAAATCAGAGGCATCCTATTTAAGATATAAGGAAGCCAATAACACATGCAAAAAGGCAATTGAAGTGGCTAAACTAGAAAATGAGAAATTGATAGCCAAAGAATGCAAAACCAACCCCAAATTTTTCTTCAAGTACATAAATTCTAAAAAAAAAACAAAAATAAAAGTGTAGGTACACTGGAAACAGAGTTGAGTTTGTTAGCTAATAAAGACCAGGAAAAAGCAGAACTTTTAAATAACTATTTTTCTTCAGTATATATTCATGAGGATCCTTTGGCAAGAGATATGCAAATGATTGCTGCAAAACACTTGCAGATAACTTGTGATTGGATAGCTCGAGATGCTATAGCTGTTAGAGAAAATTAATGTAAATAAAGCTCCAGGGCCTGACCGTATTTACCCACGAGTACTTAAGGAGCTAAGTGGGGAAATAAGTGAACCTCTGTATTTAATTTTTCAAGATTCTTTTGTTTCAGGTATTGTACCGGAGGATTGGAGGAAGGCAGATGTTGTTCTATATATTTCAAAAGCGTTCAAAATCCTTGCCTGGAAATTATAGACCTGTGAGCTTAACTTCTGTAACTAGGAAATTATTTGAAGGGCAATTAAGGGATAATATTCAGGAATTAATTGGGAAGAACTTTATTAGCAATAATCAGCATGGTTTTATGAAACATAGGTCATGTCAAACTAACCTAATTGCATTCTACGAAGAAGTAAGTAGAAGTATAGATCAGGGTGTTGCAGTGGATGTGATCTACTTGGATTTTGCCAAGGCATTTTATACAGTTCCTCACAATAGGTTAGTCTTCAAACTAAAAGAAATTGGTCTAGATGAATATTCTTGTTCTTGGGTAGAACATTGGCTTAAGGATAGAGTACAACGAGTTGTCATTAATGGTAAATTTTCAGGCTGGATAAAAGTGGTAAGTGGTGTCCCTTAGGGTTCTGTTTTGGGACAGCTTCTATTTAACATATTTATAAATGATCTTGAAATAGGCATTGAAAGCCATGCATCAGTGTTTGCAGATGACACAAAACTTTGTAAAGTAATAACATGTGAGCAGGATATTGCTTTGCTGCAGAGGGATTTGAATAGATTGGGGGACTGGGCACTAAAATGGCAGATGAAATTTAACGTAGAGAAATGCAAAGTTATTCACTTTGGGGTTAAGAATGCACAAGCAATTTACACCCTAAATGGTAGTGAACTAGGGATAACCACACACGAGGAGGATTTGTGAATTGTTATAGACAACAAATTAGGCAGCAATATGCAATGCCAATCTGCAGTTGCTAAGGCCAGTAAGGTTTTGTCATGTATAAATAGGGGCATAAACTCTCGGGATGAAAATATAATTTTGCCTCTATAAATCGCTGGTAAGACCACACCTTGAATATGCTGTGCAATTTTGGGCACCTGTTCTAAAGAAAGATATCATGGCACTAGAAAAAGTGCAGAGACGTGCTACAAAATTGATAAAAGGAATGGAGCATTTTAGTTACGAAGAAAGGTTAAAAAATTTAAATCTATTTAGTTTGGAAAAACGGCGCCTGAGAGGGGATATGATCACATTATACAAATATATTCGGGACCAGTACAAACCATTATCTGTAAATCTATTCATAAACAGGACTATACATAAGACACGAGGTCACACATTAAGGCTGGAAGAAAGGAGATTTCATCCAAGGCAAAGTAAAGGGTTTTTTTTTTTACAGTAAGAGCAATAAGGATATGGAATTCTCTGCCTGAAGAGGTGGTTTTGTCAGTCATTACAGATGTTTAAACTGCAATTGGATAGATACTTGCAAAAACATAACATACAGGGATATAATTTCTAATTAGTGGGGTAATAGCTGCTTGATCCAAGGAGACATCTGACTGCTATTTTGGGGTCAAGAAGGAATTTTGTCATAGTTTGTTGCAAAATTGGAAGCGCTTCAGACTAGGTCTTTTGCCTTGTTTTGGATCAACCGCAAAAACACATGTGAGGAAGGCTGAACTTGATGGACGCAAGTCTCTTTTCAGCTATGTAACTATGTAAACTCCCTATCTCCATCTCATCATTCTCTCCCTACCTTCAAATTTACCATCAACATAAGGGCATCCTTCCCTGCTTAAACCAGACACCCTCTTATTCCCTTTCCTCCAACACTAAAGTTTGATTATGATCTCCTGCTGATAAAACCATAACTGAATACAGAACTCAGTAAATGCTATATTGCTTTCTTCACTGAGCCAGCCATCTAGATTATGCCGCCTTTTTTTCTTCACTAGCTTCTTGCCTCACACTCTGCATGAGGACATCCAGCATCCGTAAAATTCTCACAAGAAAAAAATGCAGGAATGCTATTCTATGAGGAGAGCCCGTGGTGCTCCCCACGCATGCGTTTTACCTTCTCCCATTTGATGACGTTGGTGGAGCTGGAGCCAAAGGGAACTATAGTGTAAGGAATACATATTTGTATTCCTTACACTATAAAATCCCTTTAACTTCCTGCTACTGGAACAAGGTCTCTCTTTGTTCACAATCTATCCTGAATTAATGTTTCACAAATGTCCGAAAATGCACTCATAAAGGTTTTCCATAACACTCCATAGCAAAGCCTGTTTTCTCATTTGACATTGACAGTTTACCTCCTCCCATTATTATTTTTCTCTCCAAAGTTTACTCTTATCTTAAATATGTGCCTTGCCTTTCAATTGAATATAATATCAACCCAGTCTGATTCTACATTATCCTAGGGTTTTAAAAAACCCTTCTGTCACTTAGCTTGTTCCAGCTCTGATGTCCCACGGCGCTGGCTCAGGGTCTGTGTTTTCTCCTCCCCTGACGATGTCTGCCAGCTGGGGAGACCTAATGCGCATGCGTGGCAATGGGCGCCCTCACATTACATCAGCACCATAGGAAAGCATTATATAATGCTTTCCTATGGAGTTTCTGGTGACACTGGATCTCCTCATGCATAGCGCCTAAAGACTTGGAAGTCCCTCTAGTGGCTGTCTAGTAGACTGCCACTTGAGGTGGAGTTAACCCTGGCAGGAAATTATTATTGTTTATTAAAAACTGCAATAATTACCACTGCAGGGTTAAGGGACCTGGGGCACTGCACCCAGACCACTTCAAGGAGCTGAAGTAGTCTGGGTGTCTATAGTGTCCCTTTAAATGATATAGGCCGCAATTTGATATTTTAGTAAACGCTTTTCAATTTATTCAAATCTGTTAGAAAAATGCTCCAAATGATTTATCAACAAAATGATTTATCCAAAAATATTAAAGGGACACTGTAGGCATTATAACTGTTATATTATTGAAGTGGTTATAGGGTCTGGATACCCCTCGTGCTGTCCTTTCATTAAGCATTAAACCGTTTTTAATATGCAATGCTAAACAAGAGTTTGCAGCAACCATGCTCTCTGTGTTGCTTGGGATAATGAGTAAACATAAGCCTGAGCAGCAATGGGTGGCTGCCTACAGTGTCTCTTTAAATCAAAGCCATAGTTAGAAGTAGCCTAGGATATACAGTTGCAAGAAAAAGTATGTGAACCCTTTGGAATGATATGGATTTCTGCACAAATTGGTCATAAAATGTGATCTGATCATCATCTAAGTCACAACAATAGACAATCACAGTCTGCTTAAACTAATAACACACACAGAATGAAATGTTGCCATGTTTTTATTGAACACACCATGTAAACATTCACAGTGCAGGTAGAAAAAGTATGTGAACCCCTAGACTAATGACATCTCCAAGAGCTAATTGGAGTGAGATGTCAGCCAACTGGAGTCCAATCAATGAGATGAGATTGGAGGTGTTTGTTACAGCTGCCCTGCCCTATAAAACACACACACCAATTCTGGGTTTGCTTTTCACAAGAAGCATTGCCTGATGTGAATGATGCCTCGCACAAAAGAGCTGTCAGAAGACCCACGATTAAGAATTGTTGACTTGCATGAAGCTGGAAAGGGTTATAAAAGTATCTCCAAAAGCCTTGCTGTTCATCAGTCCACGGTAAGACAAATTGTCTATAAATGGAGAAAGTTCAGCACTGCTGCTACTCTCTCTAGGAGTGGCCGTCCTGTAAAGATGACTGCAAGAGCACAGTCTAGACTGCTCAATGAGGTGAAGAAGAATCCTAGAGTGTCAGCTAAAGACTTACAAAAGTCACTGGTAAATGCTAACATCCCTGTTAGCGAATCTACAATACGTAAAACACTAAACATGAATGGATTTCATGGGAGGATACCACAGAGGAAGTCACTGCTGTCCAAACAAAACATTGCTGCACGTTTACAGTTTGCACAAGAGCACCTGGATGTTCCACAGCAGTACTGGCAAAATATTCTGTGGACAGATGTAACCAAAGTTGCGTTGTTTGGAAGAAACACACAACACTATGTGTGGCGAAAAAGAGGCACAGCACACCAACATCAAAACCTCATCCCAACTGTGAAGTATGGTGGTGGGGGCATCATGGTTTGGGGCTGCTTTGCTGCGTCAGGGCTTGGACGGATTGCTATCATCAAAGGACAAATGAATTCCCAAGTTTATCAAGACATTTTGCAGGAGTACTTAAGGCCATCTGTCTACCAGCTGAAGCTCAACAGAAGATGGGTGTTGCAACAGGACAATGACCCAAAGCATAGAAGTAAATCAACAACAGAATGGCTTAAACAGAAGAAAATACGCCTTCTGAAGTGGCCCAGTCAGAGTCCTGACCTCAACCTGATTGAGATGCTGTGGCATGACCTCAAGAAAGCGATTCACACCAGACATCCCAAGAATATTGCTGAACTGAAACAGTTCTGTAAAGAGGAATGGTCAAGAATTACTCCTGACCGTTGTGCATGTCTGATCTGCAACTACAGGAAACGTTTGGTTGAAGTTATTGCTGCCAAAGGAGGTTCAACCAGTTATTAAATCAAAGGGTTCACATACTTTTTCCACCTGCACTGTGAATGTTTACATGGTGTGTTCAATAAAAACATGGCAACATTTCATTCTTTGTGTGTTATTAGTTTAAGCAGACTGTTATTGTCTATTGTTGTGACTTAGATGATGATCAGATCACATTTTATGACCAATTTGTGCAGAAATCCATATCATTCCAAAGGGTTCACATACTTTTTCTTGCAACTGTAGTTATCTAAAGTTGTACTCTGTGTATCTTAAAGCCTTTTAGTTCTGTTGCTGAAGACATGTGGAAATTTTCTGTGTGAGACTCAGGTTCGTCAATATTGTGTTGATTTGAAATCTACCCTATTCTTTGGGTGAGTCCCTGTACGGTTTAATACTGGCAGGTACCTTTGGGAAAATCACCAAGAAACAGAAAAACTTAGGACCTAGTAGGTGTTGCCACCCCTTAGGTCTTCAGTCTTTAAAAGTGCAGCGCTATATAGTATGTGAGGAAAGTGTGTTTTACCAATGGTTTAACCCCTCAAGGACCAAACTTCTGGAATAAAAGGGAATCATGACATGTCACACATGTCATGTGTCCTTAAGGGGTTAAAAACACTTACCCTCTCAGTATTTCCAGTACAAAAGAAACAGAAAAAAATATACAGATACTTGTGCAGTATGTTAAGTACTAGAGTAAAAAGTATTGTGAGTAACAGATGTATCTAAACTCACATTTTTTAGAGCCTTTTCTAGTTTATAAGGCTCTAAATTTCCCAGCGTCTGTGTCTTTTTGGGTAGATCACACGACCCCTCTCTTCAGGGAAAAGTATGGATGTTCCTATTTTTTGGAGCCTTTTGGTAACTGGCTCTAAGTGTGTAAACCTAGTGTCAATTTGTGGGGTGACACTGCCCCTTCCCTGGAATCACTTTTGCAGGATACAGTGGATAGGGTAAAATAGGAAAAAAAAATTACAGAATATATATAAAACTACAATAAAACTGTATCACTAGAAAATAATAAACCAATAAAAAACAGTATAATTCAAATGTTTGTGGGCCAAAATAGTGAGTCCACTTGAAGCTAAAACGTGTTTCGCCTATAAAAACGGCTTCCTCAGTCAGCTTGTGAAGATCTTCTGATTGTCCTGTGTTTTAAATGTTCAAAATCCTGCCAAAATATCCGTGGTCCAATCGGATTTTCCTTTGGGAAAATATTATACACTTAAACTACCCGTACTACACCGTGTATATAATTATGATAGTGCCCCTTGAGAATACCAGCAAGTTCCCTCTGCACGAGAGATACAGCAACCCCAGGCGATCGTTTCAATCTTGTTAGGCATCATCAGTGAGGCATAGCTGATATCTCTCTATGCACTGTGAGGAAGGGGTCCACGTCTGGATTACCCTTTAAAATTGTGGAGAGCAAAAAAACAAGTTGCAAGAGTGCACTGAGGACGGACAGCAGCTGAACTAGCCTGCCCATCCTCAGTGCACTCTTGCAACTAGTTTTTTGCTCTCCACAATTTTAAAGGGTTATCCAGACGTGGACCCCTTGCTCACGGTGCCTAGAGAGCTAAAACAAGCTTGAGAACTGAGCGGGGACCCACCCAAGGGCAGGCTATTTCAGCTGCTGCCCGTTCTCAGTATTCTCTTGCGCCCTGTTTTTTACTCTCCAAAATATATTATTCTCTTGATTTTCTTTAATAAAGTCAACAAGTTGTTTTCTACAGGAACCCATACATTCCTTTTTACTGTTTTTTTCTTCTGAGTCAGCTGTAGGATAACCTAAATGTGATTACTCCCCATACAGTACTTCTGCTTTTATTAACACATTAATATCATCCAAATCCCTCTATAGCCCTTCTTATAATTCTAAATATAGTTTGTTTCTTGAGCCAGCAAGTTTTGTACTTTGCTGCTTATTCCATCATCATTGGTTCAAAAAAAATACTATTGGTATGTATGTATATATGTAAATGTATATATGTGTGTGTATATTTGTATGTGTGTGTGTGTGTATATATATATATATATATATATATATATATAATATACCAAAGTATCTACTGTGGGGTGTAACAATGATACACAAGAGTTTTTAATGTTTTGTTAGACTGCGAACTTAAGGAAGTGTACCTTTGATTCCAAATTTGTCATTTGGGGCAGTCATTTATTTAAAAACTAGAAATGCTTCTAAATCATTTTTAGGTTTTCGATGTACATCTCCGCAATAAACGTTTACTAATTAATGCTTTCCAGTTACCTGCCAAACTAAGGGCACAGCATACTCTTACACTGTCCCTTGCTTACTTTTTCCTTCAATAAAAAAAACCAAACACACTGAAATTTACCATTTTATGCAAAATTTTACCTGCCGTAACATGCTAAATGTACCTTTTAGGCTTTATATAATTTTTACAAAATTAACTTTACTCACTAAGGGTTAAAATGTACTTGATGGTATTATTTTACAATGCTCATGGAGATCTAGGGAAAAAAATAAATTCCATGCTTAGTGTATAAAAACACACATGTGCTTACACAATAAATCAAGGAAGGAAGCATGACAAACATGAGAAAGGCAGACAAAACTTTCAGCAATCTGACTACATCTGGCACCTGTGCACCTTGCTATTCCAAAAAAATAGTAATTGTGATGAGCCATACAGACTCTTAAATTACTTTAAATGTGACAGAGTGATTGTGCAGCACTCTACAAATTGACAAACTGCATAAAGAAAACCATAGTTACCCCATATTCATTATATATTCCACTTTACACCAGTGTATGTGTTTGCTACAACTTGACCTCAAACAATATGGAGTGGACTTCCCCGGTCTGTGGCTGAGTCAGTGCTGCTTTGTTTTTGCGGACTGCACAACAACTTTACTGAGGAGTCTATGGACAGTGTAGCACTGAATAAGCCGCAGACTGGTGAAGTCCACTCCATTTTCCTGTGCCCCACTCTGGAGACAAGCTGCTTAGAGACCTGGAGGGCCACAAGAGAGCCCATGGTCATACGTTGTGCAGGCTTGGTATATATGAAGGTTACTTACATACTGTAAGTTTGAGATGCAGCTGGTGTAACAGTCATCAACAAATGTGAAAATGAAAGCTACAAATATATGTAACTGATACACTACATTAAATATTTTATACACAAAACAGAAAAAATAAGGTGTGATTTGCGCTAATAGAGAAATGCACAAATTCCCAATGCCACCGATCACCTAATGTGGCATTACAATGAAATAATATAAAATATAAGAAACAGAGCGGGAAGTGCTAAAACGCAATAAGCAATGAAATACTTAGATCTGAGCTTCCAATGGAATACAGGAATAACATGTCTATATAGGAGACAAAAACAAGGATTCTCCCATAGTGAAATATAGTTAAGAGGTATATATTTGTAGCAAGATCCGCTCAGAACTACTCACATTTACCAGAGCCACTTATAGCAGGCTCTGGCTGTGTAGACATATAAATGAAATGTATCCAGCTCGTACAGCTACCACGCAGACTAAGTAAGGAATTTCCAGGATGCAGTGGATAGACAGACAGGATACTTTATTTCTCAGAGTAATTAAAAACACAACGCGTTTCGACTGTAACCGTCTTTTTCAAGTGCATCATAAGGTTACAATACATAATCTCACATTTATATACAACAGGAAATCAAATTCGGCACCAAACTCTGGTGTCTGACCGGCATGCCGCAGTTCCGGAATTACGGGTAATGATTCATGCGTTTCAAAGTTTACTTGCGGTATGGGGATCTTGCGTTCCACATAGCACTTCCAGTTAGATGTACTTCCGGTCTCATATATCATATAGGCTGGATTTCAGATGGATATTCATTGAATTGTCCATTTGTATGAACGAAAGTCCCATGCATGTAAAGTATATCCATAAAACAGATGTATCAAATAAAATAATAAATAAAACAATGTTATTAATACACTTCATATTAGAATGACATTAATAACAATATTCATAACACAGGTAGAAAGATAGCCCTCTTTGAATACAAAATATAGTAAAAGATGAAAGATTAAAATTAGATAAACATTAAAAATAAATAAAAGTAAGGAATCTAATATTTTCCAAAAAATTTATATATTAAAATATATTAAAAAAGCCTTAATAATATGGGGATAAAATATATAATAAATATTACAGATTATCATTAAACATATAACAGATTCCCAATCAATATTAAGGCCATTAGGAGTCATAGTGTCCAAATTAAAAATCCATTTCATTTCATTTTGGATACTGTTACCCCTCCAATTACCTAAAATCTGTTGAACACAAAAAAATAAAAGAAAATCTGGATTTTTATCGTTGGATCTGGATTTATGGTTGGCATATCCCCTTCTTATATTGTATATATGTTCTCGTATCCTGATCTTGAGGGGCCTTAATGTTTTCCCCATGTATTGGAGGCCACATGGGCATACGAGAACATACACAACATTATTGGTGTTACAAGTAAGAAACGAGTTAATAAAAAATGTATTCTTATTAGTAAAAGAATAAATATGGTCAATCTTTCTTTCTTTGTTCCTTCTCACTTTGGACCCCATACAGTCACCGCAGTAAAACAAACCTTTTCGTGTGCTCCTAATCTCAGATAAGAAACCACCTTGTTCTTTTTCTATAAAATTTGTGGTGAGGATTTGTTTTAAATTCTAGGCACTTCTAAATACAACTTTCGGTTTTACACCAACATATTTTTTAGATCATTATCCTGCTGTAAATTTGCCAGTTTTTATAAACAAAAATTCTTAAATCGCCTGCATTGGCATTAAAATAAAAAATTATCGGAACTTCCTCATTTATTATTGGTTCTGTCACAATTCCTGATATTAGTGATGTCATTCATTAAAGCCTTTTTGTTATACCCCTTATTGGAAAATTGATTACTTAAAACTCTGGCTTGTTCATCAAAGTCTTTTATATTGGTACAATTTCTCCAAAGTCTTAAAAATTATCCCTTAGGGATATTATCCAGCCAAGGCCTAAAATGGCAGCTGCTTCTATGGATGTAGCTATTTACATCAACTTGTTTAAAAAATGTTTTTGTTTTGATTTGCCCTTCTGATATAAAAATATTAAAATCCAAAAAATGAATACTGGTATTATTAAAATCATGAGTTAGTTTAATAGTTTAGGAAGTGAATAAAATCCGCTGCAGAGGCACAGTCACCCTTCCAAATCATAAAGATATCATCAATATATATTTTGTAGAGAACCAGGTTCTCCCCCAGCCATGCCCTGAGTAGATAAAAGATTCCTCCCAATAGGACATACATAAATTGGCATAGTTGGGGGCGAACCTGGTTCCCATAGTATTGCCTCTGCATTGGAGGAAATAATCACCCTCAAACAAAAAAAGAAAGTTATTAGAAAGTATCATTTTGATGCCTTCCAGAATAAAGAGGATTTGGTCATCTGGAAAAATATTATACTTGGTTAGGAAGAAGCGAACCACTTCTATTCCTTTTTCATGTCTAATGCTGGTGTATAAAATATTAACATTGCATGTTATGAGCAATAGTCCTTCCTCCCAGCAGAAAAATACCAGAATTTTTAACAGACTCATCGTGTATTTCAAATATGAAGGGCATTTTTTAAACTTCTTATATTTTACATTGAATATTTTGATTACATGCTTTTTCTATATTTTTCCTGATATTTTCTTTGCAGCTTACACACATGTTGCTAACTTACAGGTTTAGCCTTTTTTACTTTCATACAAATACCGTATTTATCGGCGTATAACACGCACCTCATTTTAAGAAGGAAATTTCAGGAAATTTCCCCCCCTCCCATAGTATTCTCCCCCCCTCCCATAGTGTCCCCCCCCCCATCCCATAGTGTTCTCCCCCCTTTCCATAGTATTCCCACCCCCCTCCCATAGTATTCTCCACTCCCTCCCATAGTATTCTCCACCCTCTCCCATAGTATTCTCCACCCCCTCCCATAGTGTTCTCCCCCCTCCCATAGTGTCCCCCCCTCCCCTTGTCCCATAGTGCACTTTCCCTCCCCTTGTCCCATAATTACTTACCTGTCTTGAAGCGTGGGCCGACTTCACAGCGCGCACCGCGGTACAGGAATTTCAGGTTCCGGTTTCCGGTGGGACTGAAAGGAAGTGTGCACACTGAGTGCGCACTTCCTTTCAGTCCCACCGGAAACCGGAACCTGAAATTGAAGTTCCAGTACCGCGGTGCGCGCTGAACACCGGCTCACGCTTCAAGACAGGTAAGTAAACCTTCACATTTGCTCCATAAGACGCACAGACATTTCCCCTCCCTTTTGAGGGGAAAAAAAGTGCGTCTTATGGAGCGAAAAATATGGTATCGGTGTATAACACGCACACATCATTTGCCCCCTATTTTCAGGGAGAAAAAGTGCGTGTTATACGCCGATAAATACGGTATATACGTTGAATAATTTTTATTAACAATATACCGTATATACTGGAGTATAAGCCGACCCGAATATAAGCCGAGGCCCCTAATTTTACCCAAAAAAACTGGGAAAACTTATTGACTCGAGTATAAGACTAGGGTGAGAAATGCAGCAGCTACTGGTAAATTTCTAAATAAAATTAGATCCTAAAAAAAATATATTAATTGAATATTTATTTACAGTGTGTGTATAATGAATGCAGTGTGTGTGTATGAGTGCAGCGTGTGTATGAGTGCAGTGTGTGTGTATGAGTGCAGCGGGTGTATGAGTGCAGCGTGTGTGTATGAGTGCAGCGTGTGTGTATGAGTGCAGCGTGTGTGTATGAGTGCAGCGGGTGTATGAGTGCAGCGGGTGTATGAGTGCAGCGGGTGTATGAGTGCAGCGGGTGTATGAGTGCAGCGGGTGTATGAGTGCAGCGGGTGTATGAGTGCAGCGGGTGTATGAGTGCAGCGGGTGTATGAGTGCAGCGTGTGTATGAGTGCAGCGTGTGTGTATGAATGCAGCGTGTGTGTATGAATGCAGCGTGTGTGTATGAGTGCAGCGTGTGTATGAGTGCAGCGTGTGTATGAGTGCAGCGTGTGTATGAGTGCAGCGTGTGTGTGTATGAGTGCAGCGCGTGTGTGTATGAGTGCAGCGTGTGTGTATGAATGCAGTGTGTGTGTGTGTGTGTGTGTTGCAGAGCCTTGGTGGGGGGTGGGCAATGTTTTTTTAATTTTTTTTATTATTTTAAAAAAATTGTATTATTATTTATTATTTTTTAATTTAATTTAATTATTATTATTTTAGTATTATTATTTATTAATTAATTATTATTATTTTTTTTATTATTACTAATTATTATTTTTTTCGTCCCCCCTCCCTGCTTGATACATAGCAGGGAGGGGGGGCGCCTTCCCTGGTGGTCCAGTGGCATTGGCAGTTCAGTGGGGGGAGAGGGGTGCTGGCAGAGCTGTACTTACCTTTCCTGCAGCTCCTGTCAGCTCTCTCCTCCTCCGCACCGTCCGTGCAGCTCCCTCTGTCAGCTCCCAGTGGAAAGGTAAGTACAGCTCTGCCAGCACCCCTCTCCCCCCTGTCTGTATTATGGCAATGTAAATTGCCATAATACAGACTCTGACTCGAGTATAAGCCGAGTTGGGGTTTTTTAGCACAAAAAATTTGCTAAAAAACTCGGCTTATACTCGAGTATATACGGTAACTTTCTCTTTTCACATGATGTGAAAATATGCAGTTCATTTTTCTATTCTGCTTAAGTTCAATAATGCTTGCATGCTTTTTCCCCTTTAATAATGCACTTTAACCCATGAACATTGTTACATATGTACATCAAAATCATAAATTGAATATTAAGTTTATAAGTTAGTGACCAATACCTTTTTACAGACTAATAATGAACCATCACTGATTATCAGTGTTTTTTTTTTTTCTATTGGAATCAGTGATTGTGTATTGCCATCAGTCTTGTGGCGACCTGATAATAAATAATTTCATTAACAAAGCTGCAACTGGTTTCAGATCACAAAGATTTGTACTGAGATTGATGCAATGTTGCTTATGAAAAATGAAATGTGAAAAATGAGTGATAAAGTGTTTGCCAAACACAAATTGTAGTAATATAGTGTTGTCTTTTTCTGAATTCCTCAGCTCCAAAGGTTTAGTTCTGGATCTGGAACAAGGAAATTTTTTAAAACTTGGAGCAGATGGAACGATTCTCAGGTATCCACCACGGGAATCTCTTGGAATTATTTCACATTTTCTGATCTTCAAACTATGTTCTTCATTGGAATATTGAATCATGAATGCATATTGCCATATAGTATTTAGTGTTACATTTCTGGCTTTGACACTGATTTTAGAGGTTATTTTTATATTTATATATAAAAAATTTGAAAAATTATTAGATTAAAGTGTATCTTTTAAAAGTGATATCCTTCACATAGGTACTGCCTGAATTAAGATAAAGAGGTTTGGGAAGGATATAAGGAAAGTGATAAAGAAAATGTGTTTTTTTTTTTATTTTTTTTTATTTTTTGGGGTGGACAAAAAACTGAACCATATATATAAAAAACAAAAAGTGCTAACACATACAAACCAAACTGTTAACATTTAATATGCTGTAGCCTAAACTACAACTCACAAGGTCCTCAAAAACCTTGGCTTTGAGTACCAGTAAGCTGTCTGTTGGCTTTGGTCATTGTTGAAACAGACATTGCTGTCCTCTTAAACTTTGATTTGCAATATTGTAACACCTTCTTTAACTGTGAAGTAAAAGTTGTGAATCAAACTAAATTAGAAGACAATATGCACAGCCAAATTACTGTCTCTAATATATTAAGTCTCTGGTCTACTTGATTGTGTGTTTTTAACCATAGTTTTAGATCTCATATTCCTTTGTTCTGTTAAGTTAACTTAGCACTTGGTATATTAATACAATTATTTCATTTGTAATGGTTCTGCTTATTTTATTACCGAGCAATAGAGGCTATGCACACTATGTAATATTCACTTTATTTTGTTATTTGCATTGCTTTGTTTTATCACTAGGGCATGCCATGGCACAAAACCCATGTCTGGTGAACAGATTGAAGCAGTTTATGGGGAGAAGAGGGAGTGGAAACATTTTAAATCAATAAATGGAACTTATGTTCGTTCAGGTACAAATGTTTCATGAAATGATTACTGTAATCTAGTTTGTAAGACATTAAAATTGGGCTTGAAAATGGCTGACATCCTATCAACTAGATAAAAGCCATTTGTAACAACACAGATGTCATGCTCACATTTTTAAATTACTCTTCTCAAACACGGCAGGTCAAGGGTCTGAAAAAGACATAAGCAATTGCCAAATGACTTTTGAATCAGAGCTGATAAATGTGTAGTCATGTTTAAAGGGCAGTCACACTTTCAGTAACTTTATCTATACATTATGCTAGCCAAATGGTAGGACTTGCAGTACTGCACAATGGACATTACAGGATACACAGTAAATAACAAGTTGCAGGAAAACCTGAAATCGTAAACAATTCAGAAAGTGATAAAACTGAAAAGAAATGTCTCAAAATACCAGGTGATATTACCTCTGCTGAATACTTTTGGCATATGGTAAGCCTTTTTGGGGGTCAGTTTGAATTGTGGCCTGATAAGCTGTCCCACGATGTGATCATCTCCAAATGTTCCAAAACAAGATTGATTTATAGATTATTTATAGATTGTATATGAGAAAGTCGTTAATGACCCAATGAGATGACAAAACCTGGCTGGTATACACAAGTGGTACATTGCTATATTCCCAAAAATATTTCTGTAAACATGGTTTTGGTAGAAAACTCTTTTATGTCACTTAAATAATTAAGGACCAATAACATTTTTGTCTAGCTTCTTAATGCAGTCCCTAAGGAACAATGCCTCATCGATGTTCCTTCTGATGTAGCATTAGCAGGTTATTAGAGTTCTGCTGTTGATCATTTTATAGACATTCCACTTTGAAATAAGGGATAGAATGTTGTAAGTTACATTTAATAACATAGAAAGTCACTGAGCATTATGAAGCCTGACTGGAAATACACTTTATGGTTGACATACTTGTTTAATTGAAATGACTACCGTATGCAGTGTCTGGTGTATTCCTCTGTATGTTTGTTTTATAGTTTCCTTGATTCATTTTGTGAGAGTTAAAGGAACACTATAGTCACCTAAATTACCTTAGCTAAATAAAGCAGTTTTAGTGTATAGATCATTCCCCTGCAATTTCACTGCTCAATTCACTGTCATTTAGGAGTTAAATCACTTTGTTTCTGTTTATGCAGCCCTAGCCACACCTCCCCTGGCTCTGATTGACAGAGCCTGCATGAAAAACAAACTGGTTTCACTTTCAAACAGATGTAATTTACCTTCAATAATTGTATCTCAATCTCTAAATTGTACATACAGGAGGCTCTTGCAGGGTCTAGCAAGCTATTAACATAGCAGGGGGATAAGAAAATCTTAATTAAACAGAACCTGCAATAAAGAAAGCCTAAATAGGGCTCTCTTTACAGGAAGTGTTTATGGAAGGCTGCGCAAGTCACATGCAGGGAGGTGTGACTAGGGTTCATAAACAAAGGGATTTAACTCCTAAATGGCAGAGGATTGAGCAGTGAGGCTGCAGGGGCATGTTCTATACACCAAAACTGCTTCATTAAGCTAAAGTTGTTCAGGTGACTATAGTGTCCCTTTAATGGGAAAGGTGCACATATTCTACAAATTCTTTAGCTATCAAGCCCTGATGTACTCTTTATATAAATTCAAAGAATAAATCGTATATTTTAATATCTTTTGTTTTGACAGCTAAATACTACTTTTATGACAACTATTTTGACCTGCCTGGAGCTCTCCTATGTGCCAAAATAGTTGATTCCTTACAAATGGTAAGTATAAAATTATTTATTGGTGAAAGTAACACACTTCAGTGTGCTTTTAAAAGTCCCAACACTCTCATTCCATGATTTGTTTTCAACTTTGGACTTTCACATTAGCCAATGTGCTGCACAGGGGCTGGCCTTTAGGTTCCAGGAGTGCTCAAAAAATGGAAAACAAAACACCACTATACTATAAATAAAATAATTAGTCTCCTAAAAAAGTGTCTCATGTAGACATTTTCTCACAATCTGCTTTAGAGATTGCGATAAAATATAAAACAAAGGTTTTGCTTTCAATTTTGTTAATTTAAATGTGATTGATAAAGCTGTACCCAATAGAATGATCATTATTAATCATGAGAAATGTGACATATGTCTCTATGAGTGTAGCAAGTGCCAGTGATGGAATTAAATGCATGTACATTACTTGCCTTTTTTGCATATACCCATTAGTCAAACAGTATGTTTATTGTTATGTGTGATGAAATAATAGTAGTTTTAACCATTCAGCTATTTAAGTCTACATTTAATAGAGGTGTTTGCAATTTCTTCCCAGTTTGAAATAAAACTTTCATTCTTTTTTTTATTAAAATCTCAATCCGTGCATACAGATCCTTACAGCATATTCTTATATTTTCTTGAAATATCTTTACTCCAGGTTTACAGATGAAATTCATCTAAGAACTCAGAATTCATAACTGTCGCTATTGTGTTACTTGTAGTATCCAACATGTGTAATTAAAACCAATTTAATTTATTTAGGACACAGGATCCTGTGCTTCTTTTAAAGGAAGTGGATACATTGAATAGCTAATAAGAATGATAGGCATCTGAGTGCAAAATTAAAAAAAATAAAAATATCTACTAATATGTGTGAAACATATAGGCATTCATACTTTACTTTTCCTTGCTTTCCTTGGCTGAAGTTATAAATTTGGTAAAAGAATAGTAATCTATCTATTAAATTCCATGAAAACATTGGGAGTTGTATTGTGCACCATCTAGCGGTGTATTTTAAAACTACATGTAAAGTAGAGGCTAAAAAAAATAGTATGGAGCATCTCAAAAACAACCTTTTATTTTTATATATGTGCAGAACATAGCAAATGCATAGATCAGTAGTTATTGTTAACTACATACAAGCACACTTCAGATATCAAGATGCCAATAGACATCCTTTATTTTAAGGTGTCATTTTCTGTATGTGATTATAATCAGGGAAGAGATCTCTCACCTCTCTCCCTCCCCTTAAATACATCACCCAATCCCACTCCCTCTGCTGTTCTATGCTCATTCACACCTACCACAACGGTAGAGGTTTCTGCTCTGCTCCGGTCCTTGTGCCCCACCACCTGTTCCCTCGATTTTATTCCCTCATATCGCATCCACACTCTGTCTCCCTCTCTTGCTCTTCCTCTCACTAAAATGTTCAAGCTCTCCCTTTCCTCCGGCACATTTCCTTCACCCTTCAAGCATGCAACCCTAACGCCGATTCTGAAAGAGCCCAACATTGACCCCAACTCCCCATCCAACTACCGCCCTATATCGCTACTGCCGTTTGCCTCAAAGATCCTTGAGATAGTTGTGTATGCAAGATTGACAAACTTCCTCGAATCCAACTCTCTGCTTGACCCGCTTCAATCTGTATTCAGCTCTCGTCACTTTGTTGAAACAGCTGTGACCAAAGTATCCAACGCTGCTAAATCTTGCGGCCATTACTGCTAATTCTACTTGATCGTTCTGCTGCCTTTGAAACTGTTGATCATCAACAGCTTCTTCTCATTCTCTGTAATCTCGGTCTACGGGATACTACTCTCTCTTGGTGCTCCTCCTACCTCTCACAGTGCTTTTTCAGTGTATCTTTCTCTGCCTCTGCCTCTTCTCTCCAACCCCTCTCTGTTGGCGTTCCCCAAGGTTCTGTCTTTGGTACCCTACTGTTCTCTATCTATACTGCCTCCTGTAAACTAATTTGCTCCTTTGGTTTACATTATCATTTACATGCAGATGACACGCAAATCTATCTGTCCTCTCCTGATCTCTCTCCGCCCATCTTGTCTCGTGTCTCTGAGTGCCACTCTGCGATTTCCAACTGGATGGCTGCTCACTTCCTTAAACTCAACCTTTCCAAAACAGAACTTCTGGTCTTTCCTCTCTCAAGTGTTGCTACTCCCGTGTCTGTCTCCCTCCAAGTCAACGGCGCCACCATCCCCTCTACCTCGCAGGCTCACTGCCTAGGTGTTCTCTTTGACTCCGACCTCCATTGCCAAATCCTGCTGCTTCCATCTAAAAAACATAGCTCGCATCCGCCCTTATTTAAAACCAGATGCGGCTAAGGTGCTGTTCCATGCCATTGTTGTTTCTCGCCTTGACTACTGCAATTCCCCTTCTCAGTGGTCTTACGTGTTCCCAGATTGCACTGCTGCAATCTATAATGAAGGCGGCGGCAAGGCTCATTTTCCTGTCTACTTGCACCTTCCATGCCTCCCCCCTCTGTCAGTCCCTACATTGGCTTCCAGTTAGATATAGGACTCAATTTAGGATTCTGGTGCTTGCTTACAAGTCCCTACATAATGCTGCTCCAACGTACCTATCATCCCTAATACACAAATGTGTCCCGTTGAGGCCCCTGCGCTCTGCCGAAGACCTACGCCTATCCTCTCTCGGTACTCCCACATCTGATGCTCGCCTCCAAGACTTCTCCAGGGCTGCACCTTTTCTGTGGAACTCCTTTACCTTCTCCGTTTCTTTTTCCTTCTCGTTTTCCTTTACCTTCTCCGTGGAGACTTTCACCCGGTCTCCACTTCTTCAAAAAATCTTTGAAAACACACTTCTTCAGAAAAGCATATCATTTAAACAGTTAGCGGGTTTTCATCCCTCCCCCCCATGATACCACTACTGCAACTGTCAGAAATAACCTACTAAGTTCTCAGTGATTACTTTTCTAGCAACCTATTTCATTACCCCTACTTATACCCTTTGTGTCACAATACCCACTCCCTCTAACATGTAAGCTCATTGAGCAGGGCCCTCAACCCCCCTGTCCCTGTGCGTCCATTTGTCTGGTTACGATTACGTGTCTGTTCGTCCACCCATTGTACAGCGCTACGGAAATTGCTAGCGCTATATAAATAATATAATAATAATTACCAAAGTCCATCTGTGTCCCTGTAATGTTTAACTTTTTTTTTCATTTAAAGACTGATGGGCAGAATAAATATGATTTCTGGAAGGATATGGTTTCAGCAGTAGAACACAACTACAAAACCTCAGCATTTAAAGGTAAGTCTCAAGCAATACATCCATCCAAAATACCAATATATTTGCATTGTATACAACAGTGGTAGACAACCTTTGCCACTCCAGATGTTGTGGACAACATGTCCCCTGATGCTTTGCCAGCATTATGGATGTAAGAGAATTATGGGAGCTGTATTCCAAAACATCTAGAGTGCCAAAGGTTGCCTACCCCTGGTATAGAACATGTATAGAACATTTATCAAGGTTTCATACAGATATAATGTTTACAGTTCATGCTGTGTTTATTAGATTTTGGCTTTTCTCAGTGAGATTTAATTTAATTCAAAAATTTGTTTAAATTGTTTTTATTTTTCTAAACTTTCAATAAATGCACTTAAAATTCCAAGTCTGTCATTTTGATTAATGCATACAATTGCTAAAAAGTCCAAAAACTTGTACTGTACACTATTCCAGAGTTATAGTTTGGTTTGCTCATACTAAAGGAAATCTTAATTAACTGCTGTTTACCCTAATAGAAAACCGTTACAAAGAGACACACTCACTATGTCAAGTTTGGCAATAAATTATTTATATTACTTTATTGTAACCCTACATGTTGAACTAGAACAAATTATTATGCTATTATCAAATGCTGGTGCAAATCAATATATAATATAAAATCCTTTAAAAGTAAAAAAAAATATTGGATCATTGGCGTGTCCAAATTCTTCCCTTTTTGATTGATTATGACTAGGTTGGGTTTGTTTTCAACAATCAGGCCCCGGATAGTATAAGATGCATTATTTATCTAATTCACCAAACTTAATTGAATCGTACGCCTTCGATGCTCTTATCTTTAGATGCAGAGAATTTGTTTTGATAGAATTCACTTGGGTTTTTTGAGGGAGGTTATGTCGCTGTTTAATATTCCAGATGCTTTCATCATGGCTGTATTTGCTTTGTAATGTAATCCAACTGGCTTTGTTTCGGACAGTTTTACTTTATCCAATGAAACATACAGGGGTGTCCATTGTTGCCACTTTTTTTGTGCTGGCAATGGAACCCTTGGCTGAAGCAATTAGTCAGTGTGCAGATATAGAGAGCATTGCGTTGGAGACAGAGAACATAAGATCGACCTCTTTGCAGATGACATCATGTTATCTATTAAGAATCCCTTATCCTCAATTGAACCACTAATGTATATCTTGCAACATTTCATACTACAAATTGAATACCCGCAAAACCCAGGCACTTTCCGTCTTTGTCCCATTGCAAGATTTGATACTTTAGAAGCTACTTTGACTGGAGAGAATCTTATATTTCTTACTTGGGCATTAATTTGTGCAATAGCCTGTCAAAGATGCATACTTATAGCCTAGCTACAATCTGGCCTGCTCTTAGGGACAATATTGAGAGGCAGTGTAGTCTTGAAGTTTCCTGGTTAGGTAGAATTAATTCGGTTACAATGACTCTCCTTTATAAGAGCAATTCCTCTAACCATATCTTTTTTTTTTTACGCAAGGTTTATTCTGCCCTTCTGATGTTCATATGGAATAAGAAACCTAGTAGGGTTAAATTGGTTATTTTACAAAAGCTCAGAACTGGTAAGGGTATGGGTTTGACAAACTTTAATCATTAATATTCTGCTACTAGTGCGGCTATGGCCCTTAAATTTAACTTGGAGCATGGTCTTCCCCTATGGCTCGAGATGAAGGCTACAGAGTTTTACCTCATCAAATACATGTTATTGTTGCCTCCAACTCTGCAGACCTATTTGCGTCCCATTACAAACTCCTTTATAGTGGGTACTTGACTCCCTCCAAAATGTTTAAACTCCATTTATCCAGAACCAAAACATGTTGGAGGGGGTGCAGACAGGTAAGCAAACTAGCACACATTTTTTGGTAATTTCCTAAATTACACACTTACTGGAATAACATACAAACATACAAACCCTTGCAGGTCAGGTTCCCATTAATATACAGAAATTGTGTCTCCTGAAGAAACTCACAGAAAATTTACCAAGATTTAAAAAGATAATTTTGGGCCATTTATTAATCTCAGCTACTTCAGTTTTTCCTTCTTACTGGAAATGCGATATTGTTCCATCCATGACTGAAATTTTACAGAATATATTTGAGACTAAGAGATGTGAATTGGCATTTAGGACACCTAATTATATTAGCTTGTTGAGACATGAGTGGGCACTCTGGTAGGAAGACGTCAGGGGCCGTTATGGCCTATAAATTCTTGTTGAACTTACGCCAAAATGGACCGCATAACATCACATTTAATACAGGTATTGTTTTATGTATGACATTCCAACATTACAATTTATATATTTCCATAATACAACATTGATTTAGTATATATTTACAATATGGTGATACTTAATTATATTAATTATATTCCCCTGTTTTTGTTTTCTTTCCTGTTTTGTAATACAATCTATTAACACATAATTGTGCAAGTTGTGATCAAAACAAATCGTAAACAAAACCTGGAATATGCGCTATATGTGGTTCAACCATAATTCACCTCTTTCGTATTAAGTGCATCCACACTTATTATATATCATTTTGTTCAAGAGAAACATGGCTTACATTTCATATGACATATTTATATATGATACAAAGAAGATGATGTAGTGCTTATACAATGGAATAATCACCTTATGGTAAAAGGTAAAAACAATTCTCAGGAGGAAAAGTACACAGCAATTTTAGTGTTTTTAAATTTAAAATAGGGAAGATTTCCACGATATTGTCTACACCTTTAAGAATAATGTAATATAGTGTAGACAGTACAAGCATATAAATTAGGTGTTTAAAGAATGTTTGTACACTCACAAGCGGAGAGCTGTATACCCAGCTCTGGTGTTAATTGCTTCTGGGTCCGTTTAGGCAACCCACCCCTGCCTTGGATGTATGTTCGTATCCTAGAGGGAAGTGGATAGGCACAAAATAGCGTAGTACAGTCTGTAATGTAGTTGTAAGATTGAAATGTCCCAAATGGGTTCTTACAAACCAGGAGTCATCTCAGACTCTATGTGCAGGCGTGGTGTAGTAAGGGACTACACTCCCATAACATGACATTTCAATCTTACAACTACATTACAGACTGTACTACGCTATTTTGTGCCTATCCACTTCCCTCTAGGATAAGAACATACATCCAAGGCAGGGGTGGGTCGCCTAAACGGACCCAGAAGCAATTAACACCAGAGCTGGGTATACAGCTCTCCGCTTGTGAGTGTACAAATATTCTTTAAACACCTAATTTATATGCTTGTACTGTCTACACTATATTACATTATTCATACAGGTGTAGACAATATCGTGGAAATCTTCCCTATTTTACATTTAAAGACACTAAAATTGCTGTGGACTTTTCCTCCTGAGAACTGTTTTTACCTTTTACCATAAGGTGATTATTCCATTGTATAAGCGCTACATAATCTTCTTTGTATTGTAATTGTTGGTGATAACAGAAAGGAGTCACTTGTATGTTTAGCTGCTAAATTGCTAAAATTGTTAGTATCTATTTACTGCACTCAATTTATAAGCGCTAGTACCTACCCACTTTTGCATATTTATATATGAAACATAATTGAATGTGAGTAAAATAAAAAAAAGTACGAGAAATTAATAAAATTCGTTTTTTCAAGTTCTGCATGATATTTTAACTGTGAATGTCATAATACTATGAAATTTTACTGCAATAAAATACACATATTTGTATTCAGCAATGTCTCACGAGTACCACAGTACCCTTCATGTACAGGTTTTATGAGTTTTTGGAAACTTACAGAGGTTAAATATAGGGCTTTCCCCTTTTCCATTGAAATTTGCCAGATTGGTTAGCTGGACTTATGTTGCCTTTGAGACCGTATGGTAGCCCAGGAATGAAAATTAACCCCACCATGGCATACCATTTGAAAAAGTAGACAACCCAGGGTATTCAAAATAGGGCATGTCCAGTGGTTTTTACTAGCCATTTAGTCACAAACACTGGCCAAAGTTAGTGTTCATATTTGTTTTTTGAATTTTTTACACAAATACTGCACTTTTACTGGTGATATAATTGTCTTGATAAGTTTTTACTGTTTTATAACACACATATTTGTGTTCAGCGAAGTCGCCCAAGTACAATAACACCCCCCATGTCCAGGTTTTATGGTATTTTGGAAAATTACAGGGATAAACATAGGACTTGCAAATTAAATTCTCTGGACTTGCTACCTGGGTTGTTAGGCTGGTCCCTCAAATTATAATTAATAAAATGACTTAATTATGTTAAAATATTACATAAATATACACATAGAATTTAAATATATATACATATATATTTATTTAAATCCTATGTGTATATTTTTGTAATTATTTATGTAATTATATTTATTTATATGTGTATATTTTTTATTTTCATATATTTATAAATTTATATATATATTAATATCAAAATACTTTTAGAATTAAATTGTGTGTGTGTATATATATATAATTTTAAAAATAATTTTATTATTTAATTTATTTAATTATTTTATTTTAATTTGATTAATGTGTGTATATGTGTGTGTGTATATATATATATATATATATATATATATATATATATATATATACAATTACTGTATGTATATACTATATACATGTAACTCCATAATAAGTGTATTTTGATATTGATATATATAACTATCAATATAAAAATACACTTATTATGGGTTATTTATTTATATATATATATATATATTTTTTTTTTTTTTTTTTTTTACTCTGTTTGACTAACATTTTTTAAATCTTTTTTCACCAGCAGGGGGCAGGCAGCTATGCCTGCCATGTGATCACTCTTTCTTTCTGGTTGCTATAGCAACCCAATTCTGCCTACTTTTCAGATCTTGGTTTAATGAGTTGTACAACTGGCCTTTGATATACCTATAACTATATACATAATGTACTATTCAATTTTATTGTTGCCTACACTGGGATTAGGTATCTATAAAACTGCTTTGTGGGATTATATCTGGTCGCCGTGGCAACCCAGTTTGGTGCTACACACTCATTATTTCTACATCGGCTTTTAGAGCATGTGCTTAATGTTGTGAAGACTGTTTGTTCCTTTTTTTTTTTCCTCCATTGGAGAGAACGATCACTATGTTATTGAGCATATGTCCCTGCATATTTTTGCTTGTTAATCTTGAGCAGGAGTTGTTAAAAGTAAACAAAAACAAAAAAAGACTCAATTGGCCTACCAGATTTGTATTTTTAGTTTGTGTTAAAATTATTGTTAATTAAATATAATAAATACTACATTAACAATTAAAGGTTTCTACAAGTTTGAGCAACAGGGACCAGTTGGATGAATAGTAAGTATATCTATGCATCTATGCTAAAAAATTATATTCCTGAGATGTACAATACTTGTACGCAGGGAGATCTTTATTACGAGCCCTCATTTTCAGACAAATTCCCCAGTAGTGAGGTATGGGGATGCAGAGGACAAGAAGAATGTGTGAAAGCAAAAGAAGAAGCAAAGCCAGTAAAGAAAGAGAGATGAGAGACTGTGGTAGTAGAAAGCATGGAGGAAGAGAATTATAAGGAAAGGAGAAAATACCCACGATCTGGTATGACCGTGTGTAGAAGACCTTGAGATTGTAATAAAAGATATTGTGACTGAGGAGTCTGAGGGTTAGGGAATTGTAGCCTGGTCATTGTGTCACTGAATTGTGTCAATTTCCTGCTACATTTTGTTTTTTAATTTGACAATTTTTATTGGTTCATCAAATGAGATCAACATACAACATAGTATTCAACATTGACATTACCATGTATAAACATGTATTTGATAGTAGTAAAAAAACGTCCTGTAGATCAAAGAGTACTTAATATCTTCACATTATTTAAACCAAGGTTTTTTGTTTAAACAACAGGATGTGAGAAATAAAGAGCAGGGGCAGGAACAGTTGTCCCAAGGAAGTGACAGGGAAAGCAGGAGGATAGAGAGATGAAGTAAGAGTGATCTAGGGAGAGAGTGAAGGGGTGGGGGTTGCCAGGAGGAGCGTGCGGTGCAGTTTGTATAGGCTAGAATCTCAGGGGTCCCCACCGTCTGCTTCCGTAACGTCACTGCTTTGTCAGTCAACTGAGTCATTCCGGTAAACAATAAAAAAAATAGGTGCGCAAAATAAATATATAATTTGTACTGTATAATGTGCAAAGTGTGCAAACGTGTCATGCAATTAAATACACAAATGCAGGTATATATGCATATTAGGGAAACACCACGTATCTATTAACTGTGCAGATTAGTATACACCAATACAAAGGAAAAATATACTTGCACAGGTCTGCTCAGGTTGTCGAATCTAAAATATAAAGAGACACAGACCTAGTGCAATATTGTCAAGATAGGTACACTTAAAATAATGAAAAGTATTTTCCACACTCACAATTGTGGAGTGGTTGAAGTACCACTCCAAACTATCAGGCTCTGGGAGGATCAGCCCCTTGTAATCGTAGGATCCAGTGGGTGGACAGCTGAAAGCACTCACTTGATGACCGGTAAGTTCAAAAGGTAAAATTCCGTTTATTCAAACATAAAAAGTATACCTAAAATTGAGGTTAAAATATGTTCCTGTCGCTGCTTAGAGTCCAGTAAGTCCAGAGTTACGTTTCCCTGACGAAACGAAAGTAGTAGTTCTCTCTTTCTCTCTGACTTCTCCTCGGCTCTCCCGTCCAGCGCAGTTACTTCCGACTTCCGGTATCACGCAACGCGTTTCTCCCCGCCTCTCGGGGCTTTCTCAAGCGTAAGTGTGAGTAGCTCCCAATGTCTTTTAAAAAGCATCCACCCAATCAGCGATCCTTAATTACTTGCAAACATTGCTAGTCAAGCAAGTTATATGATATTGGTCAATCAATAGAATGCAAATCAATTTCAGAGGATCTACTTCCAATACATCCATTCATTTAATTGTAATTAATAAAGAAATCTAAAAATATACAAACATATATATAAACAGTACCCATAAAAATAAAAAAGAAGTAATGGCTTTTTTTTAGAAAAGTTAATATTACAAGCATATTTGCAAAAAGTGAGAATAATTCTATTCCCTAAAAGGAACATATCTCTCAACACAGTCAGAATGACCAAACATAGTGCCTGAATTAATATTGAATACTAAATGTATCTGTAAAGAAAATGAAATAATATTAAATGTATTCACAAAAAAAATATATTAAAAGTTTACCAAACCAAAAAGGGATATCTACTAAACATATACTGATACCGGAGAAACTGACGGAAGCCAAGCACAGAGAGATGGACACAGGTTTCTTCAGGAAGGAAGAGATTCTTTATTGGATCACCGATCGGGACTCAGAGGGACTAATGTCACCAAAATACAGCAAGTTCTGAGCCCCGGACAATAGTGCAGGCTCCTTATATAGGCACATAACTCCTCCCATATTAAGCTCCACCCGCACATTCTCTTGACCAATCAATACAAATAAGAATTAACTTCCTGCTTGACCGCATGGCTTGTCCAGCACAATGGAGGAGGGGAATACTACATCCTGTATTCTTGCACATGCTCCGTACACTACTGATCGTATCTTGCCTCGTGCAACCAACTGATCGATACGTCCGCATATGCACGTACACATGCCACGTGGTAATCTCGGCCTACTAAATTTATTTTTACCGAGATTCCACCACAATACCAATACATAAAAATCATTATATCTCTATTAGGAAATAGTACTGGAATTTAGAATATAAAGTCTATTATAATAATGACCTTAATAACAGTATCTACTGAATCACGAAAAAATAATAATAAAATAAATAAAAATAAAAAATAAAAATACAGCATAAAAATATATATATAAAAAGGGAAGAATTAAGTGACGTTAATAGTTAGAAGTCATGCTTTAAAACAGCCATTAGAGAAAATTGAAAAGGTCGAAATCGATATTCAGTCCTGTGGGGGTTAATGTATCCATATAATAGGCCCATCTCATCTCTTCCTGCCCGATTTTCCTAATGAAGTCACCCCCTCTCCAGTCTTTGAATACCCTCTTAATTCCAATGAAAGAGAGGCCTGAAGGGTCTTGGTGTATACTAATCTGCACAGTTAATAGATACGTGGTGTTTCCCTAATATGCATATATACCTGCATTTGTGTATTTAATTGCATGACACGTTTGCACACTTTGCACATTATACAGTACAAATTATATATTTATTTTGCGCACCTATTTTTTTTTATTGTTTACCGGAATGACTCAGTTGACTGACAAAGCAGTGACGTTACGGAAGCAGACGGTGGGGACCCCTGAGATTCTAGCCTATACAAACTGCACCGCACGCTCCTCCTGGCAACCCCCACCCCTTCACTCTCTCCCTAGATCCCTCTTACTTCATCTCTCTATCCTCCTGCTTTCCCTGTCACTTCCTTGGGACAACTGTTCCTGCTCCCTGCTCTTTATTTCTCACATCCTGTTGTTTAAACAAAAAACCTTGGTTTAAATAATGTGAAGATATTAAGTACTCTTTGATCTACAGGACGTTTTTTTACTACTATCAAATACATGTTTATACATGGTAATGTCAATGTTGAATACTATGTTGTATGTTGATCTCATTTGATGAACCAATAAAAATTGTCAAATTAAAAAACAAAATGTAGCAGGAAATTGACACAATGACCAGGCTACAATTCCCTAACCCTCAGACTCCTCAGTCCTCAGTGTGCAGGCAATTTACCTCCCAGGCTGGGAGCCTGCTGTAGGTAAATTGCCAACCGCTGGGGGGCTGCCGTTCGACAAACGAACACGTGGTGGCGGCCATCTTTAATTCAGCCAAAGTTTTACCTTCTCCAGACTTCAATGCATTTGACAGTTCGAACGCTGTTTGACAGTTCATTCGACAGTTCGACAATTCGAATGGTTGCCGTTCGTGTGTTTGAACTGACTTTAACATGGGAAATAGACCGACCGCACAGCCTGATTCTCTGGAACTGTTTTGGGCAGGAAAATGTGCTTGCGGTCGGTCAAAAAGGGACCTCCAACTAACTTTTTAACCCCTGGATGGAATTGGCTGAATTTTGACTGTTTATAATTAAAGTGTGCTGAGTTCGAATATTTGATTGTTATGTTTGTGGCATGTATATTTTGGAAGTTATTAATATTTGGTAAAAACTGTATTTCTCTGCCTGTGATAACTATATTACCCATTGTGTTCAGTAATCATATTACAGGCAGAGGGGAGGATTTTGGGTGGGAGTGTCTGTGTGTATTGTACGGATTGATTGGTTGTATTTTAAAACCCTGTGGGCAGTACTATGTTTGCGGATTGTTGTGAATGTATATACGAATTTCAAACATTGTGCTAAATTAGCTTATCTAGACAAAATCTCCATCTCAGCTGTGGTAATAGATTTTGCAACATGGATTTAATTTTGCTATAATTCGAAGTTTAGTAAATAAACCCCTGTGCACCATGTTTTTGTCTATACTTGGATGGTATTAGACTCTGATTCATTTAGTTCTAAACTGAAGTTTGTCCAAATTCAGGCAAATCTGTTGATTGACTAAAATTCTGATTTCTAAATCACCATGTGGCAGAATCTGAGAACAAATTACTTGCAACACGCAATGCATGCACATGCTCATTTCGATTTGTGATTTGGGATGGCGCTCCTGGCGTCAGAAAAAGGAGGCTTGAAATAGAGAGAAGAAGATTGTGGGATGTGTATTTTATTTATTTTTTATTTGGGACTGGTTGCAAATAAGTAGTTTGCCACATGGACAAGTGGTCTGCTCACTGTTAATAATTTACCATTTTAAACAGTGTTGTTTTTGTTGTTGTTGTTAAGTGTTTGTACAAAGAAAATCCTTTTTTTTATGGGGGGGTGGGGGAGGTGGGCAGGGTGTTGTTTAGTAAAATGCACAAAAGTTTAAAAATAAAAATTAATCTTGCCTAGCTTCTGCCACAGATGCACTCATACAATGTTCGAGGGGTAGATAACCTGCTTCATTCATCCTACCACCAACTTTTTTTGTTACGTATTTGTAAAAAGAAAATCCTTTTTTTTTTTCTCTTTTCTTCGGTGTGTGATCATTCTGGTGCCAATACTGTGCAGTGTAAAATGTGCCATGTGCACTGTAGGGTTTGTAAAAGTCAAACACAATAACTTAACAGTCAGTGGAGGCTTATTAAAAAAAAAAAGGAACTTAAAGGGACACTATAGTCACCAGAACAACTACAGCTTATTGCATTTGTTCTGGTGAGTAGAATCATTGCCTTCAGGCTTTTTGCTGTAAACACTGTCTTTTGAGAGAAAATGCAGTGTTTACATTACAGCCGGGTGCTAACTTCACTGGGCCACTCCTCAGATGGTTGTTAGAGATCCTTCCTGTGTCATGGCTGCCTAAAATGCACCCAAACATTCAGTGTCTCCTCCCTCTGCATGCAGACACTGAACTTTCCTCATGGAGATTCATTGATTCAATTCATCTCTATGAGGAGATGCTGATTGACCAGGGCTGTGTTTAAAGTTTGCTTGCTCTGCCCCTGATCTGCCTCCTTGTCAGTCTCAGCCAATCATGTGGGGAAGCATTTTGATGGGATAAGACCAACACTTCTGATGATGTCAGAGGCCAGAGGTAGTTCATAGGCAGAGGTAGCAGCTTCAGACTTGAATACTAGTACGATTTTACTATATTTAGGGAGGCAAAGGGGGTCAAGGTGGCTAGATAGTGGTTTTAACACTATAGGGTCAGGAATACATGTTTGTGTTTCTGACCCTCTAGTGCTCCTTTAAGGCAGCACCCCACCAGATAATTGCTGTAAAAATAATTAAGAGGAGCACCATAGTGTTAGAAATACAAACCTGTGTCCCTAACACTATAGGGTTGAAATTGCAGTATAGGTGTCTCACTGTGGCTGGCCTGAACTCCATGGCCAAGATCATCAATCTTGATTTAAGCCATGATTCATGATTTCAGCCCTATGGGAAAGCATTGGAGACTTTTGCTCAAGCACAGCAAAACGGAGTGCTGCTCTAATCAGCATCTCCTCAAAGAGATGCAGCACTGAAATAGGAAGCACCTCTACTAAGCAGTAATGTAAACAATGACTTTTCTCTTAAAAGTCAGCAGTTACATTGAAAAACCTGCAGGGTTAGGCTGTATATACCAGAATCACTAAATTAAGCTGGAGTGGTTCTGGTGACTATAGTGTGCATTTAAAAATAAGTCAAAATCTATTTGCAGTGGTAAGAGAGTGAATTACTGAATTTGTTTCCCTTAGAAAAGGGTTAATTTGCAAATTTTGATTATAAGTTGTAAACCTACACCACACAACACCTTTAATTAACACTACAGCACAGACTGATTCACTGTTAGTGAATAATGGCTGTCTGGATAAGCTTTTGAGGACAACTGGGCATGTGTAGTATTGGTCATTTTTTTAAATCTGTCCAATCAGAGAGCACCTCAGACATGCTCTATATGCCCATAGAAGTGATTTATGAAGTGCCCAATTTAACCATCAGCAGGGCATCTGAATTGGAGTGCAGTGAGATTGCAAAGGTTTAGAACTTAATTCCTTCCCGGGTATATTTTTTTCATCTCATTCTTGACACATGATGCAGGGGTTTCAATACTTGCACTCTCTGTGTTTGCTGTTACTGTCATCCAATCGAAACATTGTGTGTGTCTTCTAGAGACATCTCCTTCATTTCAGCTCTGTATGTCCATCTGATGAAAATAGGTTCACAAAACCCAACACTGTGTGGCTTCTGGAAATGTTTCCCCCAGGTCCACCACACTTTGTGTGTGAAGCATACTACCAGACTATCTTAGGTTTCCAGGTACAGGTCCATTATTGTATTGCCCTGTATTCAAGTTATTTTTTTCTGTGCTGATTCATTTTCATCATTTCCTATTTAAGCATAACCTATTGTATCAGAGCAGGAATAGTGTAACTCGCCTTAGCAACTTCATGCACATATTACATTATATCCCTAATAATTTGAAATAATAATAAAAAAAAAAACACCATTATCTATGTCTCATATTAACCCCAAAATAAAATTAAGGGGAGGGTTTGTGTTCCTCAATCCACAATCTCCAATTGTGCAATGGCTTTTGAGAGTCTAGATAAGGCTTCCCCAAACTCCGGCCCTCCACATGTTGCTGAACTACAACTCCCATGATTCTCAGCCTATCTATTGCTTACATAGTCATGGGAGTTGTAGTTCAGCAACATCTGGAGGCCGGAGTTTGGGGAAGCCTGGTCTAGATTAATATTCCTCTGCTTTTCTGCTATGAGAACTGCTGACACCTTTGCCACCAATGCCTCCACCACTGTCTTTACCAGGGCCGGTGCTTGGATTTTTGGGTACATAGGCGAAGATGCATTTTTCCGTGCCCCCCCCCCCCCCAAAAAAAAAACATCTTCACCTATGTGCCTCTTAACCAGCCCCTCTCCCCTCCCCGACCATTAGTGGTCCCTTCCCTTCCCTGTCCCTTAGTGTTCTTCTCCCCTCCCCCCTCTTTTCCCTGTCTCTTGGTGTTTCTCTCCCATTCCCTTCCTGTCCCTTGGTGCACCCCACACCCCTTTAGTGGTCACACTCCCCTTTCTGGTGTCCCTCCTACCTCTATTGTTGCATTGCCGAGCAGAGCAGATCCCCTAAAGGAGCTTCAGTTTACTGTACCCGGCCGGACTGACAGGGAGTGCTCTCTCTGTGAGCACCTCCTGTCAGTCTGGCCAGGTACAGGAAACAGAAGCTCCTGTACCGCGCTCTGCTCCGCTTCACTCTGTACATACTGACAGTCACACACTCAATGACCAACACACAGACGTCACTGACAGACACAGACTCATTGATCTGACGCACACTCATTCATTGACACTGACAGACCCACACTGATTGACACTCATTGACAGACACACTGATAGTCACACACAGACTCAATGACAAACATACTCTCACCGATTTGACAGACACACACTCATACACTGACAAACACACACTCATACACTGACAGACACACTCATCATACACTGACAGACACACTCATCATACACTGACAGACACACTCATCATACACTGACAGACACACTCATCATACACTGACAGACACACTCATACACTCATATGCACACACACTCATACAATCACTCACAGACACACAGACGCACTCACTCACACTCACAGACACACACTTAGTCACTCACAGACACACACAGACAGATGCACACACTCACTCACAGTCACTCACACACTCAGTCACTCACAGACACACATGCTGTCACTCACAGACACATACACTTTGTCACTCACACACACTGTCACTCACAGACACACGCTCAGACACACACTAACTCACAGACACACACGCTCAGTCACTCACAGACACACACGCTCAGTCACTCACAGACACACACGGTCAGTCACTCACAGACACACACGCTCAGTCACTCACAGACACACACGCTCAGTCACTCACAGGCACACACACTCTGTCACTCACAGACACACACTCTGTCACTCACAGACACACGCTCTGTCACTCACAGACACACGCTCTGTCACTCACAGACACACGCTCTGTCACTCACAGACACACGCTCTGTCACTCACAGACACACGCTCTGTCACTCACAGACACACGCTCTGTCACTCACAGACACACGCTCTGTCACTCACAGACACACGCTCTGTCACTCACAGACACACGCTCTGTCACTCACAGACACACGCTCTGTCACTCACAGACACACGCTCTGTCACAGACACACGCCCTGTCACTCACAGACACACAGCCCTGTCACTCACAGACACACAACCCTGTCACTCACAGACACACAACCCTGTCACTCACAGACACACAACCCTGTCACTCACAGACACACAACCCTGTCACTCACAGACACACAACCCTGTCACTCACAGACACACAACCCTGTCACTCACAGACACACAACACTCTGTCACTCACAGACACACACACACTCTGTCACTCACAGACACACACACACTCTGTCACTCACAGACACACATCACATACATTCACTAATTATTTAATAAATACACATTTTCCACCAAGCCTCCATACCTGGAGAGCTGGTGTGGATGATGGATCTGTCCCTGGGACTGCTGGGCGGCGTGCGGCAGTGCTGTGATCAGACGCGGCGAGGGAGCTCTAATCTCCACGCTCTGCTCCCTCGCGGGCTGTCTACTGATGCCGCGGGAGCTGGAATATGACGTCATATTCCGGCTCCCACGGCATCAGCAGACCGCGCGAGGGAGCAGAGCAGAGAGGTTAGAGCTCTCTCGCCGCGTCTGATCACAGCACTGCCGCGCCGGGGGTCGAGATGTTGGCCTGGCAGGAGGGAGAGCTTCCCTCCTGCCGGTCACTGAAATATTGTGCCTTATGGACGCGCCGGCCCTGGTCTGTACTACTGTTACTAGAGGGTTAGTGGGATTATCAGCTTATCTATTACATCTGGTTCAACGCTAATGAGGCAATTGTTTTTTTTTCTCAGCATTTTCATGCTGCCATAACTTGTGTTGTTGCTTCACTGCATATTTTTCTACCTCAGCTAGTTCAAGAGTTATACCTTCTTGGAGTACCTGCAAAAACAATTAGTGAAGCAGAGTCTTCTTTATGGGGGTCATTAGAGCAAGGTACCAAATTAGCGTCCCTAATGTCTGGTCTTGGTGACAGTGGCAGTGATGAATCCGGTTTCCGCCAAAACACTGCAGATATAGCACTTTTAGCTCTGGCCCCGGAGCTACTTTATTTTGATTATGATGAGCCAGTGGAATAAGAAAAGGAGACTCCATCTTGTTCACCATCTCCAAGTCCATCTTTGTTTTATTTGTAATTGCCTCATCCAACAGGAACATTTGTAACATGAGCTCATTGGCACATGTAGCTCACCCACTAGTTTATTGCCCTGAAGGATGGTCACTGACGCAATAGGCTGAATTTGTGGGACCGCTCAGGATAAATTAAGTAAAGGTCTCATCAGTTGCCCATTGGCCACTATCTTTTTTTTTTTTTTTTTTTTTTTAAGCCCCCGTTTTTTTTCAAATTCAAAATATCACTTCCCCAATACATCCAATCTGTAGCAACCTTTAGTATAGAAAGTTTTTCCACCTGTGTCTACGGAGGTAGCATCACTACAAGACTTAGCCAGAAAGGGCAAACCAATACAATGGAGTTTCAAAAATGGGGAGAAGCAGCAGGAGTAATTTAAGTTGATAAAGTTAGGATTTATTTTTTTCAAATTAATTTTACCCTTTCATATTTTGAAAAATTAAATTTGTTCCAAATTAAAGGACTCATTTTTGTGTGTTTTTTTTATTTTTGTTTGTTTGTTTTTGTTTTTATATGGACAGTCTCTGATACTACAGACTGGATGTGTGGAAACAAGTTCTTCTCAGGGTATACAGGTTGAGTGGGTTATCAATTACCCGCTTTTTATTTGTTTTGTTTTTCAAAACATTAAAAGAAAAAGTCAAACAAACCTTTTTAAACTAAAATGACTACCCTTACACTTTTTCATTAATACAAGATATCAAAAGGAAAATGACTACAATCAATCATTAGAAAAGTTTTTTTTTTTTTTTTTAATTCAGACATGTAGTGGTCTAATTTTTCCAACATACAATGCAAATATGCCTGATATTGTTTAGCCAATAGGCTAGGCAAATGGGCAATACTGTAGCACTTTTTGCATGCCAGGTAATTTTTAGGTGACTTTTTTTGGCTACCCGAACTTCTTTTAGAAATTATGCCAATCTGACTTTTTAAAATTATTTTATTTATTTTTCCAGATTAAGGAATATGCCCAAACATTTTTCCATAATATAGCATAAGCATAATTTTGTAGATCTTCTCTGCATCTGAATAAACAGAGTATAGGCGCTCGCTATAGTAGTATAAGTGATGTAGAATGGGCAGCAGTGACCAACACAAGGATTCCCCACCTTATGATAAACAATAGTGAAAAAAGAAAGAAGGAAACCGCGCCCTTATTTTGATACGAACATACGTACTCAAATCCTTATGGTCGTATAATGGTATACTCAGATTCTTATGGTCATATAATAATATACCTCAAAAAAAAGAGAGAAATATACAAAATAATAGTGTAACCCTGTAAATATTTAGAAAGCAATAGAGAAAATATAAGGTAGTACACTCCATTTTTCTGGACTTTCTCATTGAGTATTTTATATATATTGTTTTTTACTGATTTATATGTATAATAAATAGTTATAATTTTAACTTTTTATTACTCTGAGATTTCCACTATATTTTGCTCCTGGTTTACATCTTTATTCCTTGGTGGGGATTATACCACCTATGCGCTATTAACTAGAGCGAGGTACGCTCTAGTAAATGTGAGTACGATATTTTCTATTCATTTATCACCCATATTTATATTAGTATCTACTACACTATGTGGATCTTCCTGTCTGTTTTCTCTGTTTGAGACCATCAAGACGTGGACTACCTCATATTTATCCTAGGACGGGGATCATTCCGTCTACCGCTAAAACAGCAGAGCTCTGTATTTTTTCTCTATTTTTCTCTATTTTTCTCTATTGCTTTCTAAATATTTACAGGGTTACACTATTATTTTGTATATTTCTCTCTTTTTTTTGAGGTATATTATTATATGACCATAAGAATCTGAGTATACCATTATACGACCATAAGGATTTGAGTACGTATGTTCGTATCAAAATAAGGGCGCGGTTTCCTTCTTTCTTTTTTCACTGCATCTGAATAAGCACTTTCTTCCAATTCCTAAATTTTTAGATTTGTAAATTTGTGAAAACTATCCAACTATGTAGTACATAAAAAAACAATATATTGTTGTGGTTATAATGTTTGGACTATGTCTTTACCTATAATTGAAATATAGTAAATGTTGATTTTCTTTAAACCTATTGTAGCTGTACGATTGATTGTTAAAACCAATGTTTAAGGACTTGCCACAAGTCCTTAGCAGTGACATATTCTTTGTGTGTCAAAGCCTCCACAAATCCTGATGATGCTGACATTAAAAAGCACATGGACTCAACCAACATTTTACAGTCTTCAGTTGTATACTAAGTATTGTCTGGTGGTTCCTTATGTTCCATTCACCTTTATTTGTTTTGGCTGGACTGAGATCTAACAGTTGTACTCTTAAAGCATTACATGTGTTTGATCCAAAATTTTTGAAACTCGTTCAGTTTAGGTGGTAGCAGACAGGATTTGGCTGCCTAGATAAACACATTGCAGTGACTTGAACTTTTGCTGACAGTGCACATTTAGTCTGAAGAACATTGAAAGACTCAAACTGGAAAGTCAAAGTATATGTATATATATCTAAAAAGATTATTATTTAAATGTTGGTGTCTGCTTTATTATTTCATATTGGGAGGTATTGGAACAGACTATTAATTCTTCCACCAATGTATGCATGCCATATCATTCCTTTAAGTTATTTTATTAAAGTTAATAAAATAATATTTTACTAAAGTTACTAAGACCACTTCATCTTAATGAAGTGGTATGGGTGCAGTGTTCCTGTTTTAACTCTGCAATGCAGGCTTAGACTTCTGATTTTAAGAGTGTTAAATATACCTCTAGTGCAGGGGTTCTCAACCCAGTCCTCAGGACCCCCTACCAGTCCAGGGTTTAGGGATTACCTGGGTGTGTCTAAGGTGTTTAGAAAAAGGGAAAGAAAAACACCTTAGACTCTAAGGTGTTTTTTTTTTCTTTTTCTAAACACCTTAGACACACCCAGGTAATCCCTAAACCCTGGACTGGTAGGGGGTCCTTGAGGACAAGGTTGAGAAACCCTGCTCTAGTGTATTGTATGCAGAACCCTACATAAGAAAGTATTGATTCATAGCTTTCCTATGGGGACGTTTAAAATGTGTGCGTGACTCTTGACACGCATGCTTCTTAAGTCCCCAATGCTCATCTGTGATTAGTGTTGGATTGGACTTTAGCAGAGGTTGCCATAGTTTGAATTAGTGATTTTTTTTATTTTTTTTTATTTCCCTTTTTTTTTTATTTTTTTTTAACAACAACCATATTGCTTTCATGTCTCCTATTCTACACAAATTGAAGATGCCACATCTACCCATGTAAAACATTTGAAATACATTTTTGAAAAAAAGTGTGAATTCAAAGTGACCTGAATCTTGAAAACTAAGTGACCTGAAACTAATTAAGAATGTGGATAAAAGTATTAGATGAGCACCTATTCGGTTTCACCTACGATGGTCTGTCCGTCTAGGAAAATTCAGCGTTGAAAACTGTGAACACCATAAATAAAGCTTCTAGGTCCCAAAAAGAAATTAGAAAGCCAACTTTATTTTCCTACTTAGTATAGCACCACTCTTGAAGTAGATGTAGCATGTTGAGGCAGAATTTATGTGTCCATGTTTTTCATATATTACACACTTGATCACCTGATCAAGACCATTTGAGTGCCCAACATTTTACACATTAGTGAATAATCCTGAATAAGTAAAAATTGTTGCGCAGTGGCGTAACTGCCCTGGTGCAAGAATTGTTTTGACCCCCCTATTAGCCACTAACACAAGAGTGGTCAAAAGATAGATCCCCATCTTTCATGCAGCTCCAACAATGCTTTGACAGCTGGGGCCATTTTCCCATGCTTGCAGGGGTAGTATTTAGCACTGAGCAGTGTTTTGTGTTTTAATGTAAGCATGCTTTTGCATGGAGTAAGTTTGTTTGCATGTAGGGGTGTGTTTGTATGTGGTGCTGGCATTTAAGTGCAAGCATGAATTTATATGTGGTGTTTTTTTTAAATGCAGAGGTGTGTTTATATATCATTTTAGTGTGAGGTGTGTTTGTATATAGTGTTGATTTTTCAATGCAGGATTGTTTTTGTATGTTATGTTGAAGTTTAAATGTGGGGTGTACTTGTATGTAGTGTTGGTGTTTTGAATGCTGAGAAGTATGCACACACACACACATTGTGATTGTAACGCTCAATTGTTGATAAGATGGAAACAACTGCAGATTTCTGAGTTTGATAATGTTTATTACTTTAAATAAAAAAGATAATCAATTTGAACTGTCTCTTTAATTCCTGGCAGGTTATAACCAGCAGCGGTGTTTGAAGTTGTTTTAGGATAAGGTAAATTTAACACAACCAGCGAGAAGTTCCAAATTAGGATGCAGATAATTAATAAGTAGGTGTTGGAAACAAGATTATGAGTTGATGTGGAGCAGATAGCGAACCACTTAGATTTAGGATGGTTATATATTAAGTTTGAGCCAATCTGGTTTACTTAACTTATGAAGGAGTGATAATCCAAATTGGTGATAGAGATTCCACAGAGATTCGAGGTTGCAGCAGGCAAGAGAATATCCAAAAACAGTCCGAGGTCGTAGGAGAGGAGAAGGAGGGTAAATGATTAAACAGTCCGGGTCCGATACACAGTAGAAGTAAATATTCAGTTTGAAGTTCGCGGGAGCTTTCGAGTTGATCCAGCACTGTGGTGTTGACGCGGACTCTCTATGAACCCTGGGAACGACCACGTCATAGGAGGGGGAGTGGCCGCGCTCCGAGAACCCGGAAGTCCACGGTTAGCGAATGCCGGAAGGTCTGACAGAACCCCCCTCATAAGAAGCAGCCACCGGATGCTGTCAACGAGGTCTGGATGGGTAGCGAGCATGGTACGCGTTGATAAGTCGACGAGCATGCACCGCGGAGGACGACACCCATGAGTCTTCGTCAACTCCGTAGCCCTTCCACCGGACAAGATATTGTAAGGAACCACGATGGATTCGTGAGTCGAGAATCCTCTGAACCTCGTATTCCTCTTCACCTTGTACCAGAACGGGATCAGGAGTGGTATGAACATCCCTCATGAAAGGGTCGGAGTGGTGTGGTTTAAGCAACGACACATGGAAGACTGGATGCAGTTTCATGGTAGGTGGAAGTTTCAATCTAACCACGTTTTCGTTGATGAGTGACAATATACGAAAAGGGCCAAGGAAGAGTGAACTTAGTTTCTTTGAGGGACGGTTGGTAACAATGTTTTTTGAAGAGAGCCATACAAGATCACCAACCTTGTAAGTAGGGGAAGGTCGTCTACCAGTATCGAAAAACTTTTTCTGAGCAGATGATGCATTTTTAAGGTTATCACGTAACCTGAGGAAGAGGGCAGACATGAACGAGTTATGGTTGGAGACGTATGGATTAGAAGAAGGAAGTCCTTGATCGGGGAATGAAGAAGGATGGAATCCAAAATTTGAGAAGAATGGAGTCATTTTGCTACTAGTGTGTACCGAGTTGTTGTATGAGAACTCTGCCATTGGTAACCACGTGATCCAATCATCTTGTAAATGAGAGCAATAACACCGCAAGTATTGTTCAAGACATTGGTTAACTCTCTCTGTTTGTCCGTTGGTTTGAGGATGATAGGCTGAAGATAATTTACGTTGAATGTTGAGGGAGGAACACATCTCATTCCAGAATTTGGAGGTGAACTGTGTTCCTCTGTCTGATATGATTTCTTCAGGAAGACCATGGAGTTTCACGATGTTGTTGATGAATACTTTTGCAAGTTCAGATGAAGAGGGTAATTTCTTTAAAGGAATAAAATGGGACATCTTGGTGAAACGGTCTACCACCACCAGAATGGTGGTATGATGTTGAGAAGGAGGGAGTTCTACCAAGAAATCCATTGAGATGGACTGCCAAGGTCTTTCTGGAACAGGTAGGCTCAGTAATTGACCGAATGGTGGATGATGGTCAGATTTTGATCTCAGACAGGTTGGGCAGTTTTTGACATAAGATTCTATGGTTCTGTCCTGGCGAGGCCACCAGTAATATCTTTTAGACAGCTCCAGTGTTTTTCTTGTACCAGGATGACCAGCCAGAGGGGAATCATGAATCAAGGAGAGTATTTTATTCCTAAGCAAGGGAGGAATGTATAACCTGTCTTTGAAGTAGTACAACCCGTCCTTTTTTGATAGATTGTCTTGCTTGGGAAGTTCAAGATCTTCTTCTTTAAGATGTTTAATATCATCAGTTAATGACGAAATAATACCTATGATTTTAGGAGGTTGAGTTTCGTTTACAGGAAGATCTTGGTGAATTCTGGACAGGGCGTCTGCCTTTTTATTTCTGGATCCGGGTCTGTAGATGATTTGAAAATTGAAACGGGAAAAGAAAAGATTCCAGCGTACTTGTCTGGCAGAGAGTGTTTTGTTGGAATGAAGATATTCAAGGTTCCTGTGGTCGGTATAAACAATTACAGGAGTGCGTGTGTCTTCAAGTATGTGACGCCAGTTTTCGAATGCAGCTTTAATACTTAATAATTCTTTTTCTCCTACAGGATAATTTCGTTCAGCAGGAGACAAAGATCGTGAAAAAAAAGCTACTGGATGGAGAGGATCTTGAGGCGTTTGGTGTTGAGAGAGGACAGCCCCGATAGCTGTATCAGAAGCATCCGTTTCCATGACGTAGAGAAAAGCAGGATTAGGTAGTTGAAGAATGGGAGCACTTGTGAATCTCCGTTTTAATTCATCAAAGGCTGCTTGAGCCTCTTCGTTCCAAGCAAAGGACCGTTTACTGCTATTGAGCAGGTTGAGGGGATGAGCAACCTTAGAGTAATTCTTAATGAACTTCCTATAGAAGTTGGCAAATCCCAAAAAACGTTGTAAGTCTTTAGTATTAGTAGGAGTAGACCAGTTGACAATGCAATCTATTTTGGAGGTATCCATACTTATTGAATGAGGGGAGATAACATATCCCAAAAAAGTGATTTCATTGACTTCAAATATACATTTTTCTGGTTTTGCGTATAATTTGTGTGTTCTTAATCTGGATAATACCCATCTCACGTGTTTTCTGTGTTCTTCAAGGTTGTTGGAGTAGATGAGAATATCATCTAAGTAAATGATGACACAAACGTCTAGGAGATCTCGGAAGATATCGTTAATGAAATGCTGAAAGGTTGCAGGGGCGTTACATAGCCCGAAGGGCATGACAAGATATTCGTAAAGACCATATCGGGTTCTGAACGCCGTTTTCCATTCATCATTGGCCTTGATTCTAACAAGGTTATATGCCCCACGAAGGTCAAGTTTAGTGTAGATGGTAGCTGTTCTTAATCTTTCAATCAACTCATTGATCAGGGGAAGAGGGTAACGATTCTTAATAGTTATTTTATTTAAAGACCTGTAATCGATGATGGGGCGTATAGTCTGGTCCTTATTTCTCACAAAAAACATGCTGGAAGCGGCTGGTGAACAGGAAGGTCTAATGAACCCCTTCCGGAGGTTTTCATCTAGGTATTCCTTGAGGGTTTTTAGCTCTGATTCAGAGAGGGGATAAATATGTCCAAAAGGGATAGGAGCACCAGGAACAAGGTCAATCGGACAATCATAGGGTCGATGAGGAGGAAGTGTCTCTGCTTCCTTTTTACTGAACACATCAGCGAACTCCGAATAGCTGGAAGGTATAGTGGATTCCCTAGTAACATGCAAAATGGGGATGTGTTGTAGACATGTTTTCTGGCAATATGCAGAGTTAAACGTGAGAGAGAAAGGAGCCCAGGTAATAAGTGGGTTGTGAGTCCGTAACCAGTCTATCCCTAATATTATAGGATAAAGAGGAGAATTTATGACATCAAAAACAAGAAATTCAGAATGGACATAATTAGTAGTAGTCCTTAAAGGGACAGTTTCAAGGCGAATGGGCCCCGAGGAGATTAAGGAGCCATCAATAACTCTGACAGAGACGGAATTACGTTTTTGAACACAAGGAATTTTATTTTTTGTAACAAAGGATGAGTCCAGGAACACCCCATTAGCACCGGAATCAATAATGGCCTTAGTCGTAATTCTTTCTTTGTCCCACTGTAATATGAGAGAGACAGAGGAGAAATGAGAGGTTGGTTTAGAAGGAAGTACACTCATTATAGTCGTGGTAGAACCATGCTTACCGCCTCTGGAACGTTTCAATAGGGGACAGTCTGGGACCACATGTTCTTGCGAAGCACAGTACATGCAGAGGTTCAGTTGTCTTCTTCTGGTTCTCTCTTCTGGAGTAAGAGGACTTCTCACAACCCCTATTTCCATAGGTTCAGCGGGAGTTATAGGTTTCTCCGGTGCCTTTGAAGAGGTGAAGGGTTTTTTCCATAGAGAGCTAGTGAGTGATTTCTCAGCTTTTCTTTCCCTAAGTCTTCTGTCGATACTGATTGACAGTTGAATAAGTGTATTTAGTGTAGTAGGTAGTTCAGTTCTGGAGAGCTCATCTTTGACAGCTTCAGATAACCCAATACGGAACTGGTTACGTAGAGTTATGTCATTCCACTGAGTTTCAGGTGCCCATCGTTTGAATTCAGCAATGTAATCTTCAACAGGCCGGTTTCTTTGCTGCAGTGTTCTAATGGTTAAATCTGCAGTCGCTTGTTTGTTTGGGTCTTCGTAAAGGAGAGACATGGCTTCAAAGAATTCATCCAGAGAATCCAATATGGGATCATCATTCTCAAGAAAGGAATGAGCCCAGGCCATGGGTTCACCTCTCAAAAATGAAATAACAGAACAAACTTTAGATCTTTCTGTGGGATATGATCGGGGTTTTAATGCAATCAACAACTTGCAAGAATTGATGAACTCTCGGTATTGGGACCTGTCTCCAGAGAATTTTTCGGGGTTGGAGACAGCAGGGTCACTAGCCGAGTGTGTAACTGTGTGAGGAGTATGGGTTTGCAAGTCCCTTACATAAGTAAGGATTCTTTCATTGGTGATCTGTAGATCTTGCATGCCTTGAGTGAGAGTATCCACCCTTTGGTTTAATCTGGTGATTTCAGAAGTGAGATCTGCTGTATCCATTAATTAGGCTGGATCAATCTGTAACGCTCAATTGTTGATAAGATGGAAACAACTGCAGATTTCTGAGTTTGATAATGTTTATTACTTTAAATAAAAAAGATAATCAATTTGAACTGTCTCTTTAATTCCTGGCAGGTTATAACCAGCAGCGGTGTTTGAAGTTGTTTTAGGATAAGGTAAATTTAACACAACCAGCGAGAAGTTCCAAATTAGGATGCAGATAATTAATAAGTAGGTGTTGGAAACAAGATTATGAGTTGATGTGGAGCAGATAGCGAACCACTTAGATTTAGGATGGTTATATATTAAGTTTGAGCCAATCTGGTTTACTTAACTTATGAAGGAGTGATAATCCAAATTGGTGATAGAGATTCCACAGAGATTCGAGGTTGCAGCAGGCAAGAGAATATCCAAAAACAGTCCGAGGTCGTAGGAGAGGAGAAGGAGGGTAAATGATTAAACAGTCCGGGTCCGATACACAGTAGAAGTAAATATTCAGTTTGAAGTTCGCGGGAGCTTTCGAGTTGATCCAGCACTGTGGTGTTGACGCGGACTCTCTATGAACCCTGGGAACGACCACGTCATAGGAGGGGGAGTGGCCGCGCTCCGAGAACCCGGAAGTCCACGGTTAGCGAATGCCGGAAGGTCTGACAGTGATACACACACAGATAAACACACACACTGAAACATATACAGGTACACATATATTCACATTGACACACATGCAGATACAGACACACAGATGCACACATTTACACACATGCAGATACACAGATAAATACACTGACTACGTAAGATACACAGAGATATACACGCACACATACACACAGTGACAACATACAGATACACAGATAAATACAATGAAACGTACAGATACACACACTGGCAGACATACAGAAATGCAGATACACAATCTGACACACATGCAGATACAGTTACACACATGAACATACACACAATGACACATACAAATATACAGATATACACAGACAACATAGAGAACACAGATATATAGATACAGATATACAGACTGACACACACAGATACACGCTGACAGACATTCCGACACACATGTACATACTGACACACACAGACATACTGACACACACACTGACTGACACACAGACAGACAGACATACTGACACACATACAAACTTTACACTTTTAAAGCCACCCTCCAGTTTCCTAATTTATGGGTACAGGGATGGGTACAGGGAGGTGGCTTCCTTGTGGTCCAGTGGCAGGCTGAAGTAGTTGGAAGTGAGAGACTTTGGCAAGCCACATCAGTACCCCCTCCTGACTGCCTTCTCCTCCCTTCTGGAGGAGTATATCTACGTGCTTATGTGTATATTTATGTCATAACAATATACATAGTGTTTTATATATACACTGCTCAAAAAAATAAAGGGAACACAAAAATAACACATCCTAGATCTGAATAAATTAAATATTCTTCTGAAATACTTTACATAGTTGAATGTGCTGACAACAAAACCACACAAAAATAAAAAAATGGAAATCAAATTTTTCAACCCATGGAGGTCTGGATTTGGAGTCACACTCAAAATTAAAGTGGAAAAACACACTACAGGCTGATCCAACTTTGATGTAATGTCCTTAAAACTAGTTAAAATGAGGCTCAGTGTGTGTGGCCTCCACGTGCCTGTATGACCTCCCTACAACACCTGTGCATGCTCCTGATGAGGTGACGGATGGCCTCCTGAGGGATATCCTCCCAGACCTGGACTAAAGCATCTGCCAACTCCTGGACATTCTGTGGTGCAACGTGACGTTGGTGGATGGAGTGAGACATGATGTCCCAGATGTGCTCAATTGGATTCAGGTCTGGGGAATGGGTGGGCTAGTCCATAGCATCAATGACTTCGTCTTACAGCCACGTGAGGTCTAGCATTGTCTTGCGTTAGGAGGAACCCAGGGCCAACCGCACCAGCATATGGTCTCACAAGGGGTCTGAGGATCTCATCTCGGTACCTAATGGCAGTCAGGCTACCTCTGGCGAGCACATGGAGGGCTGTGCGGCCCCCCAAAGAAATGCCACCCCACACCATTACTGACCCACTGCCAAACCAGTCATGCTGGAGGATGTTGTAGGCAGCAGAACATTCTCCACGGCGCCTCCAGACTCTGTCACATGTGCTCAGTGTGAACCTGCTTTCATCTGTGAAGAGCACAGGGCGCCAGCGGCGAATTTGCCAATCTTGATGTTCTCTGGCAAATGCCCTGCATGGTGTTGGGCTGTAAGCACATTTGTGGCCTGCTGGAGGTCATTTTGCAGGGCTCTGGCAGTGCTCCTCCTGTTCCTCCTTGCACAAAGGCGGAGGTAGCGGTCCTGCTGCTGGGTTGTTGCCCTCCTACGACCTCCTCCACGTCTCCTGATGTACTGGCCTGTCTCCTGGTAGCGCCTCCATGCTCAGAACACTACGCTGACAAAGCAAACCTTCTTGCCACAGCTCGCATTGATGTGCCATCCTGGATGAGCTGCACTACCTGAGCCACTTGTGTGGGTTGTAGACTCCGTCCCATGCTACCACTAGAGTGAAAGCACCGCCAGCATTCAAAAGTGACCAAAACATCAGCCAGGAAGCATAGGAACTGAGAAGTGGTCTGTGTCACCACCTGCAGAACCACTCCTTTATTGGGGGTGTCTTGCTAATTTCCTATAATTTCCACCTGTTGTCTATCCCATTTGCACAACAGCATGTGAAATTGATTGTCACTCAGTGTTGCTTCCTAAGTGGACAGTTTGATTTCACAGAAGTGTGATTGACTTGGAGTTACATTGTGTTGTTTAAGTGTTCCCTTTATTTTTTTGAGCAGTGTATATATAATATATATATATATATATATATATATATATATATATATATATATATATATATATATATATACCCTTTAAAAAAAAAAAGACTTCAGTTAAAAAAAAAAATATATATATATATATATATATATATATATATATATTTTTTTTTTTTTTTTTTTTTTTTACTAAAGTCTTTTTTTTTTTTTATTATTATTTTTCAACAACAGGGAGACTGCCTGACCTTGCAGGCATAGCATGTCCACGTGGGTATCTGAAGGAGCCAGACATGCTTCAGGGGGACTGCCTGGGATATCAGCCCAGCTTCCGCAGGACGGCATAGAACGCCCCGCAGCATTAAGGGGTTAAATTGCGTTTTTAAATCAAATCCACAGTGATTGAAACTATACATTTTATAATCAAAGGTTACACAGTTGAAATGTATTTCTCATTTATATGATCTGGACATTTTCTTTTGTCTTCTGTATATGTGAAGTACATCCCAAGGTTCCAACAGTTAATAATGGGCCATAAGAGCAATGGAAAGATTTGCTGGTATTCTGCACTTGTGCTATACAGATTACGACAGTATTGCTTTGTCTTTTTTTTATTTGTTTTGTTTTTGCATATGTTTGGGAATTTGTTCTAATGAGTTTTTTGTGGGGACCCACCACCTATTGTTTTTTTTTGTTTTTTTTAAAATGCTTTACAGATTTCTCTAGTATAATGACACATTAAATAAATGTAAGGAAGGAAAATTAAGTAGGGCTATAAACAATTGCATTTGTTTATTAACTCACGTTGACCTGTTATTGTTTTAAATGTTTTCACAAATGGGCAAATAGAGATGTCAGATTGATTAGTTTTTTCCCTCATAGTAATTTACAGTACTTGAGATCAGATTTAAGTGTTTCAACAGTGAGGTTAGTTTTAATGTGGTGTGAGGAATTAGGTGAAATGCCTCATCCAACACTTTTTTCAAAGAGCTTTAGGTGAATTGAGGAATTAGATGAATTGTTGCAAATATTATAGAATGCCCTGAGATTAGGGGACTATCAACCAATCATAAAGAAGCCAAGATTAACCTCTACGCTGATGACATCCTGTGACCATGACAGACCCCGTAAACTCTCTACAAGCCATTGTGAAAGAAATTGAGGACTTTAGTCACGTCTTAAATTTTAAATTAAATATGTCTAAATCCACTGTGATGTTACTAAATGTCGATAAACTAGATGTTGGAGAAATCCAATCTCAATATCCTTTTATTTGGGTAAAAAGGTGTTTTGATTTCTGGGGATAAAAATTGTGAAAGATGTAGACAGGACAATGGAGGTAAACTTTCTTCATTTATTCAGATACACTAACGCTAAAATGAGAGAGTGAAAACAAGAGAGAGTATTTTGTGGTTAGGTAGATAGAATACTATCCATGCATAGATCTTGCCTAAATGGCTATACCTCTTCCAAATGATCCCTCATAAAATCCTGCATAGCAGGCTTAATATCATCCAAAGCAGCTTTGACTCTTTCATCTGGAGGAGTAAGAGACCCAGAATAAATAGAATGGTTTTGACAACCCAAACAAAAAAAGACATATTTACAAAGCCTCTATCATTTTTCTTCATATCTAAAGATCACAATATATCTATAGATTACAATCTGGTGGCAGATTGAATGTAATCTTGCAGGGATACAAAATTGGGACATTCTGACTGGGAGTTTTAAAGGTAGGAGTGGGAAGAAGAGAAGTATCTGAAGAGACAGCATAGTAGTCAACCTAACTCATGAGTGGGAATGCCTTAAAAGATCTATGAAAATCGATAAAACAATCCTGCCCTACCTTAGTTTAGATATCCTGGAACAACATATAGAGGATCTTAATATTAAATCTTGGAAAAAGGCCGAGATAGGCTATATTAAACAGTTGTTTCAGGGGAATAATATTAAAGCTTCCCCCAATTACAAGTAGAATTTTCCTTACCGAGTCAGGCTATTCCATAGGAAGGGATATAATACTCTTCCAATATACATTTTAGCTCCAGTTGTAAGAACTATAAACCACAAACTGTGAAAAAAAGTTTTAATTTATCTAGAGAATATTACGTTCTATACTATACTCAACCTAATTTACTTTATCCAAATTTACCTGTAGGATGGAATTTGTCCTTATTGGTGCAAATGTTTTTTTGTATTTTATATTAACCCCTTAAGGACACAACTTCTGGAATAAAAGGGAATCATGACAGAATATTTCCGTCATGGGTCCTTGAGAGGTTAAGTAAGAACTTCTACAGTGGTCTGTGGGCAAATAAAACACAAACTAATTGTTTTTTCCAGTAACTTTATTACAAAGAGAACATGGCATATTGTTATTCATGGGAAAACCAATTATTTACAAAATAGTGCACATGACGTAGAGCCCATTTATCCATGATAAATAAACAAGAGTGAAAGTTTACACATAGTCAATTAAGAAATTCTTAAATTTCTGCCAATACTGTGTTTTAGTTTACAAATTTTCAATAATAATTACTATGGATAAGTTTTGTCCGCTATTACACAACATTTTGTTCTGGGAACAAAAAAAGGTTTTGAATTAAACAGCCACTAATATATTAACATGATGTTACCTATAAATAAAGAAAAGGTTTTAAAAATGCACAAAGAATTGTGAAAAAGTTGTGAATCTGTTAAGATTCGTGCAGTTTAATCCTCGAGTGGATCCTAAAAACAGATCGAGCCATGTTTATCAATGACCGTGGTTTCCCATTAGATCTGTAAAAGAGAGCTTCACTAGATCTCCTTGGTGATTTAATGTAATGTTTTCTACATCTTGGAGAAGTGGGGAAAAGAAAAGCTTGTTAGCTAACAAAATTTCTCTCCATTGATTAGATAGAGGTATGCTGGGGCTTTTTAATCTCAACTCCAGCTGATCAGCTGTTAGCTTAAAAGGTGAAAAAAAAATATTTGTGTTAGCTGTTATTAATTAATTCATTTATTTATTTATTTATTTATTTTTGCACAATTCTATGTACGTTTAAAAAAAATATATGTTTATTATCGAGTAAAAACAATCATATTTTTGCACGTATTGAAGAAGAAATTGTTATTTATGAACACAAGTGACACTTTAACACAGTACTCTTTCTTTGCGGCATTTTATTTTTATGTATAAAAGAAATACTTCAAATGAAAGCAATTGGCGTAATAGCTAAGATTTGCTTTTCGTACCTGGCTTAAAATATTCTTACAATTTGGCAGCTTCATACTTGGTAGGTTATATTCTTAAAAAGCCAACTAATGAGGCAGTTATATTTACTTATGTCTACGAGGTAATACAAGAACATTTAAAATAAAACCATGGCTATAACGAACATTTAAATTTTAAAGAGAAAAGAAAACACAACACCAGTAATGTATTTTCGGTAGGAGTCATAATATAAATAATTGGACTAAATGCCTTCTCCAAATGGTCATATACTGGAACCATACTAGAAGTAATATGAATAAAATTTAGGTTATAAAAATGTCGTTGCTACTGTAAAAACATAATATAATGTCACATTTTGGATCTTTAGCCAGAAGCACTTTAAGTCCACTTACTGTTCCTGTAAAAATAACCGTAGTGTTTTCATGGAGGGCACTAAAGTTTTTGGTTAAGTACATTGAGAGTGGCTTTGTAAGTTTTCCACTCTTGTTTTTTTTTTTTTTTTATTTGTTTAAAATGCAAATAAAGAAAAAAAAAAAATGAAAAGTGCACCAAATATTATGTCAAGAATCATCTTATAAATGCTTCTTGACATAAAGGTTGATAGACCTGCAGGCACATGACAGGCTCTCGTCCTGTCTTGTTGTATTTTGTTACATCTGTGCTAGAACTCTGTTATAATTATGTTTTACAGTACATACAATTTCCAGTGATTAGTTATTCTATCTTTATGCAAAGGGAGCTTTCGAATCGTTATGCCAACTTGGTTCCTCTGAGAACCTCCACACATGAAGTCTTTTTTCAAGACTATTCACCAAAATGTGAACTGATGAGATATCATAAGGGAATTACAAATATTAGGCCAAAATTGTGAAAGCTTATCATTTTCAAACCTAGAATTCCCAAAATGTCTAGGATTAGTGAATAGCCCTGGGCATTGTTCTTGTTTTATTTTTTATTGCTGAAATGGATTTACCAGTGAATTTGCAATTGTTAGCTACTCATAGGTGTAGATGCTGTATGCTTCATTAAAAGAACGCTCCAAGCGACATAGCCACTACAGTCTGTCTTATTGTGTGGGGCCCCACAGGCACCACTTTCAGTCCTCTGGCATTAGTAGTACACTACTAAACTACTAATGCCAGAGCACTGGAAGTTCCTAAGTAGTAATTTTAATCAGCTCTCCTTAGCAAAGCCCTGTAGTGCAGGCATATCTCATTGGCAGGCCTCCCAACAGTCGGGATTTCTGCAAAATAGTCCCTATTTTAGGGTCCTGTCTTATGGTCCCGACTTTGTTTCCTGGTGTTAGTATTTTGGGAACACCTTGGTACTATCCCCAGAAAGTTTAGCCGAATGCATCATTAAATAATCTTGCCGTTTGCTCAGTTCACTAGGACTCTTCAGAGAACACTGAAACCGCTCTCTGCATGATATGCTCTTGGCCTGGCTGACCTGCTTGGCAGGTAGCAATTCACAATTCACTGGCCCGTCCTATTGTACCCTGTCCGCTAGCGACCTGCTGTTGGGGAGGGGTATGCCTTGGCTGAGAGAGTCCCCCGAGCATCACTGATAGTCATGGTCCTTGGAGTTTTCCTTTAGAAGATAAGTGGCAGCACATATTTATATTTCTCAACCGGTTTTATTGGAAAAATTAATGGTTTTCATGATAGATCCTTAACTGTTTAAGTGTTTTAAAACTCATTTGAGAAATACTGGCTTTGGCCATGGCAAAACAAATCCACATTTTAAATAGCTTTGCTTGGCCAAAGTTTATGAATGTCTTACTCTAAGGCTAGAGGCTTTAAAATGTGGCAGCATTGCGAAAATGTAGGTTAAAAAGTATACGTTTTCACTATAGTGATTTCTTAATTTAATTGTCAGATTTCAGTAGCTAATGATAATAAAAGGAAGAATAAAAATGAATTGACTATTTTTGTAAATGTTTTGTTATTCTGGTGCCTGTCGTCTACGAACCTCTAAATGCATCCAGTTATTCTAAACGAGTGCTGTACCAAGGCATAAACTGTTGTGTATAAATGAAGCATAAAACCAACAAATGTATATCATAACAAAGATCTTTTACGAACAGTCATTTGACCAACTGGATAATGAAAGTTGAATTCTACACAGAAAATGTTTAAACCTGTTAAATCACACAAAACGTAAAATAGTTATAATGCATGCAACTAAACAATCAAAAATACACTGTATTGCAGTTTTTTCTTTTTTGTGAAAAAGGAACACATTCTGTTAGTTGACAATTACACTAGGTTTCAAGCATACAGATCAGAAATGTGTGATTTTTTTTTTTTTTTTTAAATGTTATTATCATGTTAGGCCAAATAGAAATCCTGAGAAAGAGGAATGTACATAGTCAGAGGCATATAAGCCATTGGATTCAGCATTGGGTAACTGAAGCCACACTTGATCATTTTCACTTAAGTCTAGAACTGCACTGCCTGATGCCTGGTCAAGGTATCCTTTCTTGTACTCATCATAAGTGTACATTAGAGGTGTTCCATTTTTATACAATGCAACCCAGATATTTGTGCCTTTCACATGCACATGATAAGAAAAATAATATATTCCTGGTATCCTACAGGTAAAAATTCCAGTTCGTGAGTCATAATGATTCTGTCTGTTGTACAGTATTTTGTCAAATTTGATAGGCATTCCCACTGGTGGATAAGCTGTAGAGAGGATAGCAGTAAATGCCGATGCCTGAATTTCTCTAAGACTCTGAATTTGTCCTGATTTTCCATACCCATCTGGCATATGATGTGGCATTATTATCTGTCCAGGTTGTCCAGGAGGGCCTGGTGGTCCTGGTAACCCTGGCTCACCATTCATTCCTCTTTGACCTGGAATTCCTGGAGGTCCCAGTGGTCCTTGTATCCCATTTGCTGCAATACCTGCTGGGCCAGGAACACCTGGCATACCTTGGTCCCCTTTCTGACCAGGAAGACCTGGAATGCCAGAAGGTCCTGTTGGCCCTCTCATACCTGGTATTCCAGTGACTCCTCTTGGTCCTTGCTCACCATTATAACCTACCTCCCCTCGGGGGCCCACAGGACCAGGTACTCCAGGTACACCAGGTGGTCCTATAATGCCTTTCTCTCCTTTTTGACCAAGCGAACCTGGATAGCCTTTGGGGCCAGCAAGGCCAGGCTCACCTGGATATCCTGGCTTCCCATCAATCCCTGGAAAACCATGGTCTCCTTTTGGTCCGGGAACTCCTGCTGAACCTTTTGGGCCAACCTCTCCTTTGTGGCCTGGTAAACCAATTTCACCTGGAATCCCTCTTGCTCCCTGCATACCCACATTCCCAGGAAACCCATGCAGTCCTGGTGGCCCTGGAAGACCGACTGGGCCATGGTCCCCTTTTATACCTGGTAACCCTGAAGCCCCATCAAGTCCTCTGTGTCCTTTAATTCCTGGCATTCCTGGTTTTCCAAAACCATGTAGTCCCTGAGGGCCTGGCATGCCTGGCAGTCCTGGTTGTCCTTTGGGTCCAGATGGTCCTGGCATTCCCGGAGGTCCATTTAACCCTGGTTTACCAATGCCTGGTTGCCCAGCCTGCCCTGGGAGACCCTGAGAACCTTGAAGACCTTGCATTCCTTGTGGCCCCTGTAAGCCTCGATCTCCTAATTTTCCTGGTTGCCCAGGAAGGCCATTTACTCCAGGTTTACCAATCCCAGGAGGGCCCTGTGGTCCAGGTTGTCCTGGTAATCCAGGAGGTCCTCTTTCTCCTGGCTGACCTGGCACCCCATACCCATTTTGTCCCTTAACTCCATTGATACCAGGCATACCAGATTCACCTTTAAATCCAGGAACACCTCTTGGGCCTGGGTTTCCTATAGCCCCCTGTGGACCTGGATTTCCAGCAGCAGAAAGACCCGCAGGACCTGGGATTCCATGTGGCCCCTGTTGGCCTCTAGGCCCTGGTAGTCCAATTGGGCCAATGTCTCCCTTTTCTCCTTGATAGCCACGTTCTCCATTCTTTCCTGGCAGTCCTGGAATTCCTGGTTTTCCAACAGAAGAAAACCCTGGAGGTCCTGGTACTCCTTGGGCTCCTTGTGGCCCAGGGATTCCATACCCTGGCTTTCCTGGAGGGCCTTGTGGGCCAGGTAGTCCTCTTGGACCTACTGGCCCAGGAGGGCCTGGTGGTCCTTGCTCCGGTCCACTTGGATACACTGAAAAAGGAAAACAAAAAATTTAGAGAATTTCTCTTTAAAATGATTGATGCACATTAGTGCTAGATACCATAATAATATATTGTTTGCTTATAATCATGTGACTGCCATTGTTATGCATTAACCAGCTGACAATACATTTCACTTTCACTCCTACTTGGACATTTTTAAATTAGTACATTTTACATTCCCTTCACTAAGGAGGTTAACATAAAGAGTAGTTTTTCTTCAACAAACAGTATTGTTATAAATGCTGTTACTTCTTGTAGCCAAGATTACACCATTACACATTGAAGGAGTGTGATAATATTAGTAGAATTTGTAAGAACATTGTCAAGTTCCAGAGTTAAGCTTTCAAAATCTATTACTGTATTGGCGTGCATGCTCAGTGTGTGCTTACATGTCCAAATATTTGCATGTATAATAAGGAACTGAAAAATCATCATTATAATGTTGAAGGCAGAGTGGGTAGGTATAGAGTGCTAGCAAATTACCACATTTTTGGTCTCGCCTCTCAGTACTCAAGGCATGGCACCCTTACCTTTTGTGCACCACAACCACTTTAATAAGTTGTATTGGTTGTCTTGCCGTTGTCACTTCTGATTATTATTTATGTTTTTATTCTTGTTTTAAAATACAATTATTTGTGACGCATAGTACATAACCTTAGGAATACCAGCCTTTCTTACATCTGTAACAAGGTTATACAGGAATATTTGGAGTTGTTTAAATCTAAATCAAGCGTATACTATAATTGCGCTATATATTGCAAACCTTTGAAAGATCTGTTGTAAGTTACCATTTTATGTGATATGTACTTTTATGTTTGTTTGTAATGTTTTTCACATCTGCATTGTTTTACCGTGATGTGTATGCAATTCTGCCTCTCTTAAATAAAGATTTTTTTTATTTATTTTTTTTAAATAGCGGCAATGATTCTGGTTAGAATTTGACTCCTCTTACCTGTACACATGTGTAAAAGTGATAGTATAAGACATGCAAAAATACGGTATAATTATAGCCTTGTAAACATTGTGTGATATGATTATAACCTTGTAAATTGCTAAAATATAACATTGTGGGTATCAATTAAAGGGGGAACTACTGTAGGCACCATAAAAGCTTCAATTAGATGAAGTTGTTATAATAAGTACATTATTCCTTTTAAATGTTGGCCTGTTTACAATGCAGGATTAACCATATTCCAAATTTCAGAGTAGGATCTTTATATAAAGCCTGGGATATGCGAGCCCGTTACCTCCGAGGTGGGTGGGAGTCCAGCTGGGAGATTATGGGGGGGTGGGCAGCATGCTGGCGGGTCGTTGAGGCAGGTGGCATGCTGGATTATCATGGAGGCGGGGGCTGGCTGGCTGCGCGATTAGTAGGCGGGCGGCAAGTGAGCTGTGATGTCCCTGCTCTTCTCCCTCGCTAGCTTCTTTTTTTTTTTTTTTTTTTAAAGATTCTTTATTTTCATTTTTCATATACAAAAGTCGTATGAACTTTTTTACAGAAAAAAGAAGTTGGTTATTTAGGTGATAACAGTAGGGTACGACATTGTTTTGTTTGCACATAAATCTGGCATTGTGTTTTGGTAATTTACACTATACCTTTCTTTGAGGACCTTCGTGTATGGGAGGTCGTGCGTGCGACCTCACAGGTCATGTTATCAATGGTCATGTGTTGTTGAGGAGGTCGTGGTTTGGTTATGATGTTTCTGATAAGGTAGCGGTCCAGGTTGAAGGTGTTTCGGCTAAGAGAGGTGGTATAGTTTGTGAGTTTGTTAAGCCAGGTGTTTTGGTGGTGGTCATAGGGGGGGGATCAGCTGTCGTAGAGGTTGCAGCCTTAGGTTGTTCTTTGGCTACGGCTATGTCAGCAGAGCCTGGCAATTGGGTTGGGTGCTATAGTCAAGAGGATTGTTGGGTAGATGGGGGGGGGGGTGCCTGAGGGGGCAGGGAGAGAGACTACTTAGAGGGAGGGTTAGGGGCTGCTGCCCTCCTGGGTACGCTCCTCGAGCCCCGGGTAGGTTGGGTTGGGTTGGGGGTTGGCTGGGTGAGCGTCAGTCGCATCGCTCATTGTATGTTGGTGGTGGTGGTGTTTGTTTGTGGTGTCTTGTAGGTTACCATGGGAGGGCGCTGTGTCCTTCTAACCATGGGTCCCAGACTTTGTGAAATGATTTAGGGGTGTCGTGTATTTGCGCTGTTAGTTTGTCCATATCTATGCTGTCCGTGATTTTTGTGTGTATTTGAGGGTGAGTGGGTATACGTTGTGTGGACCATGTTTCCGCAATTGCTCTGCGTGTGGCTAGGGCCACTCTTGCTATGAGTTTATTTTCGCTACGGGTGAAGATGTTTAAGGGTTTGGAGAGTAGAAGGGCCCACGGGTCCAGGGGTACAGGTTTGTCAAGTATTCTGGTTAGGAGAGTCGTGATTGTTTCCCACAGGGGTGTGAGTTTTGGGCATGTCCACCAACAGTGGAGGAATGTGCCAGTTTCGCCACATAGTTTCCAGCAGAGGTTAGTGGGGCTTTGTTTCATAGCCTTTAACCCCTTAAGGACACATGACATGTGTGACATGTCATGATTCCCTTTTATACCAAAAGTTTGGTCCTTAAGGGGTTAAGCGGCAGGGGGTGAGGTACCATCTGAAGAGCATTTTGTATGCCTGCTCTTGATGGGTGACGCAGATTGAGATGTCAGCCCAGTCCGTAGGGTCTTTGGGGGGTCCTAGGTCTTTTTCCCATGCCGTGATCTCGCTAGCTTCTTAGTGAGACCCCTTCCGTTTGCAAGGAAATGTTTTTTTTAGTCACCTTTTTTTTTTTCCACGCCGTGCTGGTCTCTACTCGACTGGCCCTGCCTCTAGGGCTGAAATTATCAATGGCTTGATGATCTCAGCCAATCCAATGTTTTCCCATAGGACTGGCTGCAAAACGCTACCTTAAATTGAGCATCAAATTTTGGAATTTGGAGAGTGCAGGATATATATATGATACAGACAAACACCACAAAGTGAAAACTTCCAGCCTAATATCATGTAGGTCCACATTGTGCTGCCAAAACAGCACAATGATGCATTAAGTCATGGACTCCACAAGCCCTCTGATTGTGGTCTGTGGTATCTAGCACCAAAACATGAGCAACAAATCCTTTAAGTCCTTCAAGCTGCCAAGTGGGGCCTCCATGGATTTAATTTGTTGTTTCAGCACATCATGAAGATGCTTAATCAAATTGAAATCTTGGAAATTTGGAGGCCAAGGCAACACCTTTAACTCTGTCATGTTTCTCAAACCATCCCTGAACATTTTTAGGAGCATTATCCTGCTGAAAGAGGCCACTGCATCAGGGAACACCATTGCCATAAATGGGTGTACGTGGTTTGCAACAATCTATATGTAGGTATTACATGTCAAAGTAACATCCATATGAATGCCAGGACTCAAACTTTCCCAGCGATATTTTCTCATAGTGCATCCTGCAATCTCTTTCCCAGATAAAAACAGACATGCACCCAATTATTCACTAAATCTAAAAGAAAGAATCATGAGAACAGGCAACACTGCTCCATGGTCCAGTTCTGAAGCTCACATCTCTATTGAAGGTGCTTTCGATGGTCGACAGGGTTCATTATGGGCACCTTGGCTGGTCTGCGGCTACACACAATAAACTGTGATGCATTGTATGTTCTGACATCTTTCTAACCTGTCCTGCATTACGTTTTTCAGCAATTTTAGCTACAGTAGCTCTTCTGTCTGATCGGACTAGATGAGCTAGCCTTCGTTGCCTTCATGCATCAGTGAGCCTTGGGCATGTAAGACAGCTGTTGCCTTTCTTTGCACCACTTTTGGTAGGTACAAACCACTGAACACCACACATGTACTAGCCACTGGACACCCCACAAGACTTGTCATATTGGAGATGATCTGACCAGGTATTCCAACCGTCACTATTTGGCCCTTGTCGAAGATCTTTTTTTCTTGCCCATTTTTCCTGCACAGATATATATCTGTGTGTGTGTATCTATATCTGTTTTTTTACTTTATATACAATCATATATTTTTGTAGAAATGTACACCACATCTTAGGCACCAGAATCACTACAGCTTAATGTAGTGGTTTTGGTGCAAACACGATGTCCATGTAGGCTGGGCAGTGTTTACTTTGCTGCCCAATGCCATTTCTAATGTTTGTCACTTAGACAAACAATATATGGGCTCCCTGGTACTGATTTTCAGCGTCTCCACTCTCTGCCAAAAGCTCTCCATGCATCGAGTCAGTGCATCTCTATGAGGAGATGCTGATATGCATATAATGGCGATTGCTACACATGCGCACTAGCCCCCTAATACTTCCATATGGGAAAACCTCGGATTGGTTTAGATCATCAGATTGATTGATCATCAGATCCAACCGAGGAGGAGTGCCTGTGGTAAGACCAGAGCACCATCGGAAATAAGATGCGTTAAACTCTCCTTTAACTCACTTTTGTTAAAGTCACTTATAAACTGGGGTCGACCTACTGGAAGTGCTACAGGTGCAATGGCACTGGGGTGCACTAAAGTATAGGGGCCTGCTCTTGGACACCCATGAGGAAGAGTGAGCGCAATGTGGTAAGAGCACACCCAGGTGTCTTACTCTGGTTTCTTACCATGAGCGATAGTTGCTGTCTCTATCTAGCCCCTCCCCTTCTTACCCCAGAATGCATGCTTCCTACCTCGTGGATGATAGAGGAAGCAACTGCTTTAGCCTTGGGTCTGCAGCACAGGGAAGAGCCCTCCTGTGAGTTAGTTGGCTTATCTGTTGGATGAAAGGGAAGACGACTGGGGCTTTATAGAAAGGTTGGGAAGGGCTGATTGTATTTTTATTATCAAATTAATTTCTTGTGTAAAATTTTCCTTTGATAAAATTTAAAACTTGGTGTGTCTGTGAATTGCATAAAGTTTATGTAAAATATACATTGCCTGTGTACTGCATGAACTCCACAGAGTGGAGTGTGTGTGTAAATTGCATAAAGAGTGTCTGTGAACTGCATACCATACATCTCTGTCTCAGTGTAGTATATGGAGGTGTGCCTGTAGCCACATGGAAATTGTCTGTAAACTGCATGGTGTGTGTCTAAACTACATTTTTTTGTGTACCTGTGTCACTGGCCAGTGCCCTCCTGAGCCACCAGTTGGACCTATCCAGTGAGGGCCATGCAGTGAAGGCAGGCATTTGACAGGACACTGCACTTTAGGAGCCACAATAGGGCCATTTTGCAGTGCATCTATTAGGGAGAAGAAAGGGGTTAATTGGAATAGGAATGTGGCCACCTGTTTAAGGGAGGTAGGAGTAATTGGCAGGGGGGTGTGCCAATCTAAATTATGTAGGGATATGGTTAGTTGACAGGCAAATATGCAAATCTAATTTGAGAATATAATGTTTATAGGCATTACAATGTGACTTGGGTAGGGAGAACATTAATTGTCAGGAAAATATGGCAGTCTAAATTGCGGAAGGAGTGGGTAAACTGGCATGGGGATGAAGGGTCTTGCAACTATAGAGTTAGTTATTTCGCTGTGGCAAGTCTTCCTTTAAATCAAATGCTATTTATATTTACTGATATGAAAAATAAAATTAAACCTTGCTTTCCCATAACATTCTTTTATTTTTTTTTGTTGTTGCTAATAATTCAGTTGTAAATAGCTTAAATTAAAGGAGATATATATATATATATATATAATATATATATTGAAGTCCAATATAGCTTCAATACTTAGTGTTATTCACAAAAGTAAGAATTAAATGTAAATTTAAGATTGGTTATAATAGGCAGACTGGAAAACTCGACTATGCTTCTAATTTAGATACTTTGTCCAATTTGAAATTCACTTTAAAATCTTAGTTTAGAGCATGGGTCGTCAACCTGGTCCCTACCGCCCACTAGTGGGCGTTTCAGGATTCCAGGTGGGCGGTAGGGATTTCCTCATTTTGAGAGATTGGGTGGGCGGGAGGGCGGGTGCGAGCCGGCGGTACCCCTGCGACCGGGTACCGCCATCACCATTTGCGGCCCCAGCCCGCGCAGCAAACCGCCGGGGCCGCCGTCCAAGGGGTCCATCGGATGGTGCCTGCTGTCAGGGCCACCCGATGGATGTGGATTGTAAGGGGACCTGGTCAGCGCTAGGTGCTTTAACAGCGCGACCGGGCCCCCGGTGATTACATCAAACGTTGGGAGGAAGTGACTGCACATCACTCCTCCCAGTTAACACTGAGAGCCACGCGGGAGGAAACAGAGTGAGTGGAACTCTGACTCCCATCCACCTGAGCCACCACTGGACCCCAGGGAAAGTCACCCTCCTGCACCTAAAAGATAGGAAACAGGAGGGTGACTAAAATATTTTGTATGTGTTTGTTTGTGTGTATGTGTCTTTGTATGTATGTCTTGTGTGTGTGTGTGTGTCTTTGTATGTATGTCTTATGTGTCTGTGTGTATGTGTCTTTGTATGTATGTGTGTCTTATGTATGTGTGTGTCTTTGTATGTATGTCTTGTGTGTGTGTCTGTCTGTCTGTATGTGTGTCTTGTCTTTGTATGTATGTGTTGTGTGTGTATGTGTCTCTGTATGCATGTGTGTCTTATGTATGTGTCTTTGTATGTATGTGCGTCTTGTGTCTCTGTATGTGTGTGTCTTGTGTCTGTCTGTATGTCTTATGTGTGTGTCTGTCTGTATGTGTGCATGTCTGTGTGTGTGTGTGTCTGTATGTGGGCCTGTCTGTTTGTGTGTGTGTGTATGTGTGTGTGCCTGTGTTTGTGTGTGTGTGTGTGTGCCTGTCTGTTTGTATGTATGTGTCTTTGTATGTGTGTCTTGTGTGTGTGTGTGTGCCTGTCTGTTATAGTGGGCTATAGTAAGTAATAGTAGTGGGCTATGGTAAGACTGGGTTCAGCTTTCCTACTGGACATTGCTATAAGTAAGGTTAAAAAATAGAAAAAAAGAAAAAAAAAAAAGGTGGGGAGGGGAATTGAGGAGGGAGAGGAGGGGAGCTGACGCACAGATGAGAAATCATACTATGCGCAAACAGAGAAGTTGTCTGAATATCACCGAAAGAGGAGACCTTCGTTTGTTCCTTATGAAAATCGAACCAGATATCAAATATTTAGTCTCGCAGCATCAACCTCAAGGATCTCATTAATCACTAGTAAAGGTAATTTCAATTTACTTTATTGTTTTCTCATTAAACTTTATAAAGCTAAACATATTATAAACATGCATTAAGTAGAAATAAAAAGATAAATGTACGTACATTTATTTTTATTTAAAACACCCTCCTTTCTAAAAAATATTCCGCACTTGCGTGAAAACTGGTGGGCGGTAAGGAAATTTTTCCATCAAGAAAGATGCATTAGTGGGCGGTAGGTAGAAAAAGGTTGACTACCACTGGTTTAGAGAATATATATTGATACATGGTAAATACATGTTTGGATGACAGGTCCACTGTAATCGGAGTATATTTACTGAACTAGTATTTTCTTTCTCAGTACATTTTTTATTATTTAACTTTTTATTCACCACTTCCTTTATATAAAAAAGTGAACTACAATTATAAAAACTGGTTAGTGCCAACAGTGTCGAATGAAAACCAAATGTAATAATCTGTTAAAATATGCCTCATCAGTAAAGTAGGTATTTCATTAACTTGACTGAAACCTTTGGGTTTGTCATATGTTCTAACAAAAATAGTTTTGTTATGTTGTTTTTTTTAATAACTTTTTTTTCCCGTGATAGATTGTATTTTATCACTTGTGAAATGCATGCTTTGTTTCTCAGATATCCTGTAGTTGCCCAACTGTCTGCTCACATTCTAGGCACACACCTCTCTGTCTACTGTCTATTCCCTGTCTCTTGACTCCTATTTTTAAGCCAGAGGGTGTTTCTACATCCAAGTGGTAACCTTATATTGTATCAAACAACTGTGTACTTGTTAGGATTGGAAAAAGAAATCCGCTAAAACCTTTGAAAGAAAGATACGTTTTTATTCACCTTATCATGTTTGTAGGAAAATTTACCACGCCTTCTCTTGACGTTAATGCAGCTTTATCAATAGAGAAGCATAATTTTACAAAAAATTTACAAAGCTATTTAATGTAGAGCTGCGGTTAAGGTCTTTGTTCCATGGGCCACAAAATAATTGCAAGAAAGAGACCTCCACACACAGCTTTGTTGTAAATGGTAGTTTATAGTAGTAGATCAGTTATAATTTCTCCAGATACCCACAAATGAGGGTCAATTTCTTATCAACAAATGTTGTAGATCAAGCATGTCAAACTCAAAGTCTAGAATGGGCCACATAAACAAGGTTTAAGTTTATGTGGGATGCAAAAAAAACAAAGCCTTACATTTTCATAGAAACAGTATATATATAAAAAAAAAAAACAGCATCCCTCTCTACTAAATCCCAGCCCCCCCCCCCCCCCCCCCCCCTCTACTAAATCCCAGGACCCCCCTCTAGCCAACAAGCAGACTCCACTCACATTGCCGCTGCCAGTATGTGACTCCGGAGTCCTGCTTCTAATGGCGCTGTCCGCACCCTGTGCCAAATTTAAAGCTCTCTCTACTTCTTGAAACCCTGTGAAGGTGGAGTACGTTGATGTCATGTCGGAATGTGACGTGGCGTTGCGTGTCTCCATGCACCTCCAGGTACTCCACTGTCCAGTCGCAGCCAATGCAACACTGACCAACACACACACACTCACTGACCAACACACACACTCACTGAGAGACGCACACTCACTGACAGACGCGCACACCCATTTACACATTCTTTCACTCACATCATCTTATTTATTGCTCGTTTATATACTAGTTTATATGCCTTCAAATATATTTTCACTTGTGGTGTTGTATGTATCTATATTAAAAGAATACTATAGTATCAGGAATACAAACATGTATTGCTAACACTATTGTGCTGGAATACATGATTAGGACCCCGGCCTCCTTCTCTGTGTAGATTCAATGTTATTTTACTTTCCTTTTCTCCACTGCCATGCTGATCTCAACAATTTCAGCCAATCCAGTGATTTGCCATAGGAGAGCAATGAAAGGAATTGTGCATGTGTGGCAAAATGCAAATCAGAATCTCCTCATAGAAATGAATTGAATCACACTGTGCAGCACTGGACCAGGAAGCACCTGTCTGATTGATGGCCACTAGAGGTGTTACTGGCCAGCAATTTAAACACTTTATTTTCTCTGTGCTAAGTGCCAAGTCAGTACTGAGACTGCAGGGACATGTTATAGACATCAGAACTAGTACATTAAGGGTCGTGGTGACTATATTGTCACTTTAACACTTGGCAAACACTTGCTACAATTTAGATTAATATATGAACGCTATAGTAGTTACACTTTGTTTAACCCCTTAAGGACACGACATGTGTGACATGTCATGATTCCCTTTTACTCCAGAAGTTTGGTCCTTAAGGGGTTAAATATATATATATATATATATATATATATATATATATATATATATAATTTTTTTTTTTTTTAAATATTTTCATTTTCATTTTGAGGCTTCGAGTTCTTCCATTAGTCGAATATAATTAATTCCCTAACAGAGGGGGCTGCGGAATGTTTCCACTTTAGTGGGATTAATACATTTGCAGCTGTGATCATATGATTTACCAGGCTTTGCTGTGCCTTTGGGAAAGGGCGAGTGTGTAGGAGAAATAGCAGCAATTCTGGTGTGTGGGGGATGTGATCATGACTCCTATTCTCTTCCAGTAGGCTTGGATAATTGGGCATAGCCACCAAATGTGTGCTGGCGTGTCCTTGGTCTGGTCGCACCTCTAGCACACATCCGGTATTGTAGGGAAGAGTGCATGGATTTTGGTGGGGGAGTAGTGCCATCTGGGAATCTTTTTTATATGAACTTTCTTGTTTTTATAGATGAGGCATGTGCATACCTAAAAAAAATTGCCATTCCATCCATAGGGGAGAGTGTTATATTCAATTCCTGGGCCCAGGAGGTCTTGAATGTGGGTAGTTGTTCTTTGTTTGCGTCTTGAAGAAGTTGGTATAGGCTGGACAAGTGCTTGGTTTTATCTGTGTGGGTGGTGCAGGAGGTTTCGAATTTTGAGTGTGTGCATGTGCTTTGTATTTGATTCATTCTGCATGAAATGAGCCAATTGTACGTAGCGGAAATGCTGTGTATTGGTAGGACGGTCTGTTCTGGCGAGTGTAGTTAGGGGTGTAATCTCCGTTCGTGTTATGCAGCTGATCATGGGGTATCTTGTTTCTTGAGTTGGGGGAAATGATTGGAAGAAGTGTAGTCGGAGGCCTGGGAGGAAGTTGGGGTTATTTTCGAGTGAGGAAGGGTGTGGAGAAACGTCTGGAAGGTTCCTAATCCTTGACCAAATGCGTAGTGTGGGATGATCGTAGGATGCTGGGAATGTTGTGGCAGAAGGAGTGTGTGTCTTTTTTGGTGCCATGGGATGGTATACAAAGGTTATTGTAACATGGAGTTCTCTATGTATACCCATTGTTTAAGTGGTGGATTGGCCGTCCACTCATTATCAGTCCCTATACCCCAGGACAGAATTGTTCATAATCATGGCTAAATATTGCCAGTATAGAACATGAATGAAATATATGTAAAATAATACATTTTTATTAGTCCCTTCCAGGGAAGATAATGAACGACAAAATTAATAGTAAAAGTGTATATACAGTGAAAGGGTGTAAAAAATAGGAATCATCTGTAATGTACTGGCTATACAACACACCTTGTTATTAATATAATTGCAACAATGTCTCAGCAGCTAAAGTAGCTATTGGTGTGTATAGTGAGAGAACATAAGTATCTCCCTGATTTGTATCACTAAATAGCAAAGTTGCTAAAAAGGGGAGGGAGAAATCCAGAGATAAAAGGGGGTGCTGGAGGAGATGAAATATATGCTGAAAATAACAACACACTCAGACTAGCACAAGATCGTCAGAGTAGTGTTAAGTAGTGCTAAAGTTTCAAAACATACCCCTCAGCTAGGAGACCCCCCTTGTATATTAAATATAAACCACATAGACTAGATCCCTGGTATCAATAAACAATAGGATGTAAGTTGAAAAAGAACTTCACATCCCATAAAAGGGAACTAGGGATTTTGCTCTATGTGGCTATTTCTTTGAGCAGTGGAGGTAAAGAGGTGGCCGGGGCAGTAATAGTTAATAGTGCTGTGTGTGGGGGGAGGAGTTTTGTGCGTGTGTGTGTGGGGGGGGGGGGGGGGGGGGGAGGGTGATGTGTGTGTGTGTGGGGGGGGCATTGCTGTGTAGGGGGAGAGGGGTTGCTGCAGGTAGCAAATGTGTTGTTTTTGTTTTTTTTAATAATCCGGCATATACATAAAATCTTTATTCCCCCCCTCAGATATTGTACAGATATTATTATTATTATTATTATTACTATTACTCTTATTATTGGTATTTATATAGCGCCAACTAATTCCACAGTGCTTTACAGTATTATGAAAAAGGGGGTATTTACCGTAAATGAGACAATTACACAGTGACATATAAACAATAGGTAGACTGTAAGCTCAAACAGCTTACAGTTCAGATGAGGTGGGGTACAAATACACAACAGGGCAGTGTGACAAGACCAATCTTGCCACTGTGCATTGGAGGAACCTGGTTGCCCGCCTGCTGCCTTTAGACTATGGCCCCATGTTGAAACGCTTGATTTTCCCCTGTGAAGACACGAAAACTGGGTCATTCGGTACTTGCCCTATTTGAACAGTGATACCCCAGATAGCTATGCCATGGAGCCCATTCGTATAACAAAAGACTATGTGAAAGACTTTGGCTCCATGGCAATTGAACTGTATGTATGTGATCTGAGCACCATTCAGTAATAATGTGCACTCAGATCTAAGCTATCTGGGGATATGTTGAATGTACCTGTTTTATGCAATAGCTGCACAGTTATATATTTTTATGTATTGTATTATCTTTTGCTACCATGTGTTCAATGGGGTTTTGCCTCTGTCCTTGGAGATAATTGGATTACTTCCCAATTATCTCCAGGATAGAAGACTCTGTGGAACTGGTTTTGGGCAGAAAAGCCATGCTTCATTTGGTCACAAAGGACTTCGATCTATCTTTTGAACCACTGGACCAATTTGGATGATTTTGACATATGTTTGTATTTGGAGTATGCTGATTCTGAAAATGTAAGTGAATGGGATGTATACTTTTAAAGTTATGAATAATGTGGAAAAACTGTATTTCTCTGCCTGTGATAATTACATTAACCCATTGTGTAAGGTAATTGTATCACAGGCAGAGGGGAGAATTTTGTGTGGGAGTGTCTGAGTGTATTGTACGTGTGTATTGGTTGTTTTACAAAACCCTGTGGGTGGTACTAATGTGTAAGAATGTCTTTATAAGAACAATAAACCCACAGCTCTGTCTGTTCCTGCTTGACCCTCAAAACGGAGCCTTGTCTCATTCTTGGGGGGATTTATTGTATGCTGTTCCAGTTTGACTGCTAGGCTGGTTACAGCATTCGTATGGTTCCGGTTCAGCTGTTTACGGCATTCATATGGTTTCCTGTTCGGCAGACTGGTGTCTTTGGTAGCTGCCTGTGTATCTGGAATGGGAATATCCTCTAAACTGCGTTTAACCCCTTTTATGCCCGGTGTGCCGTTACAGGCAGCAAGGGTGGCAGCCACCAAACAAGGTGAAAAAGTAGCAGAACAGGAGATAAGAGTGGAGTGTGACTTTTTAGGAGAGCAAGAGACAGATACGGATAGGTATAGATAAGTTACTCTGGGAGTCCACAAGTATTTCGGAACAGATGTGTTTTGAGGGACTTTTTTTTTTTTTTAAACTGAAGACTAGGGGAGAGTCTGATGAGGTAGACAGTATGTTCCAAAGGAAGGGAGCCGTCCGCGAGAAGTCCTGCAAGCGCGAGTTAGCTGCAAGGGTGCTGAATACATACACACATATAGATACAGACACAAATACTTACATAGACATACTGGCACATAATCTTACAGTAACACAAACACATATATAGGCAAACAGTCATACAGGCACACAATCATGCAGAGACACGCACACATTCATATACACTAAGACATGCAGGCCCACTGTCCTACAGGTACAGAGTCATACAGGCACAGTTATATAGACACAGGTATTCAGTTACAAAGATATCCAGGCATTGGCACACAATCATACAAGCAGACACAAGCACATTGGCATACAGACATACAGGAACATAATCAGACACTGAAATACAGGTGCAAAACATACTGGCCGATAGTCATACAGGCATATGCGTAGAGGCAGTCAGTCATACATACACTCAAAGATTCATATTCCACTTGCTCCTGTCCTTTTATTTGAAGTCCCCACTTGGATTGTGAAGAATAGATGGATGGCCCAGAAGAGCCTTGGACCACGATTGAGGTCCAAGCGCCCACTCAGTCACTGCTACTGATTCATGAGCTCCAAGTCAGCTCTCTGAGATTGACTGGTAGATAGCATTTGACCACCCCAGCTTTAAAACTTCAAAGTAAAAAAAAAATCTAGTCCAATAATTAAAATGAAAAAAATAAATAGTATCCAAACCTTTGCTGTGGAGAATATGGAGTTTTTTTTCCTCTTTTGATAAATGCACTGCTTAGCATTAATTACTATTATAACTATAACAAAAATGCTTCAAGATGTGCATATCTATAGTTTTAAGAACACTATAGTAGGGCCAGTAAAACAAATGTGTATTCCTGACCCTATATTGTTTAACCCCTTAAGACCGCAGCCAAATGTACAAGTTGTCAACGAAACAAAATGTAAACAAAACCTGGCATTTGCGCTATATGTCTGTCCAACCGTAATTCACCTCTTTCATATTAAATGCACCCCCCCTTATTATATATCATTTTATTCAGGGGAAACAGGGCTTTCATTTAATATCAAATATTTAGCTATGTAACATAATTTAATATGAAAAAAATGGGAGAAAATAAGAGTTTTTTTTATTTTTTTAGTTCTACATGACATTTTAACTGTCAATGTCATAATACTGTTTGCTTTTACTGCAATAAAATACACATATTTGTATTCAGCAAAGTCTCACGTGTAAAACAGTACCCCCTATGTACAGGTTTTATGGTGTTTTGGGAAGATACAGGGTCAAATATAGCGTGTTACATTTGAAATTGAAATTCGCCAGATTGGTTACGTTGCCTTTGAGACTGTATAGTAGCCCAGGAAATAAATTTACATCCATAATGGCATACCATTTGCAATAGTAGACGACCCAAGGTATTGCAAATGGGGTATGTCCAGTCTTTTTTAGTAGCCATTTGGTCACAAACACTGGCCAAAGTTAGCGTTAGTATTTGTTTGTGTGTGAAAAATGCAAAAAACGCCAATTTTGGCCAGTGTGTGTGACTAAGTGGCTACTAAAAAAGACTGGACATACCCCATTTGCAATACCTTGGGTTGTCTACTATTGCAAATAGTATGCCATCATAGGGGTAATTTTCATTCTTGGGCTACCATAGGGTCATAAAGGCAACGTAAGCAATCTGGCGAATTTTAATGTGAAAAAAATGAAACACAAGCCTTATATTTGACGCTGTAATTTTTGAAAACACCATAAAACCTGTACATGAGGGGTACTGTTGTACTCGGGAGACTTCGCTGAACACAAATATTTGTGTTTCAAAACAGTAAAAAGTATTGCAGTAATAATATCGTCCGTGTAAGTGCTGTTTGTGCGTGAAAAATGCAAAAAACGTCACTTTTACTGGCGATATCATCGTTGTAATACATTTTACTGTTTTGAAACACTAATATTTGTGTTCAGCAAAGTCTCCCGAGTAAAACAGTACCCCCCATGTACAGGTTTTATGGTGTCTTGGAAAGGTATAGGGTTAAATATAGTGCTAGCAAATTCAATTCCCTATACTTTCGGCATGGGTTGTCAGGCAGGTCCCGCTAATTGTAATTAATTAGGATACCTAATTATGTAAAATTATTACATACAAATATGTGTAGAATTAATATATGTATATATATATATATACATATGTGTATATATATATATATACGTATATATATATATATATATATATAATTTTTTTAAAATATTTTTATTTATATATAGGTATATATATAGTGATATATACGTATATATTTATGTATATATTATTTCGTTCTACGTGTATTTTGATATAAATATATATATTAATATCACAATACAGTTAGAACGAAATAAAACACATCTATATATTTTTTTATATTTTATTTTTAATTTTTTTAATTTTATTTTTTTACGTATTTGCATATTTTCTTATATTATATATAAATATATATAACAATAATTATATATATTTAATCAGTATCAGTCTACGTGTAATTTGATATTAATATATATATATATATAATTATATATATATTAATATTAAAATACACCTAGACAGTGTATGTATATGTATGTGTATGTGTGTATATATATATATATATATATATATATATATATATATATATATATATATATACTTAGATCATATATGATCTAAGTATATATACATTTTTTTTTTTTTACACTTATTTTAATTTTACACTTTTAATTGATTTTCAGCCAGCAGGGGGACTAACTGCATTGCACCAGCGAGCTATCCCGGCCATGTGATTGTGAGGTCCTCGCAAGGACCTCACTCTCACATGGCCCGGGGGGGCTGAAGAGGGCAGACGTGTCGCGGGGTGCTCCCTGGTAGTCCCCCCAACCGCGATCGCCTGCGTGGGATCGCCGGCGACCGGGTAAGTGGAAAAAAAAACGGAGGGCGTACTATTACGCCCTGCGGCGTTTAGAGCCGCTTTAAAAAGGACGCAATAGTACGCCCTCCGGTCTTAAGGGGTTAAACCACCATTGAGGTGGCTTGCCCCCCTTAAAAGGTAAGAACACACACCTTATTTCAAGGGCTGAGCGGGCCCTGCCCCCCAATCCGCCTCCTCTGCTGATAATTTCAACCAATCCAGTGCTTTTCCGTAGGTAAAGCATTGGATTGGCTGAGATTGTCAAGGGTCGAGTGGGGGTGGTACCCCAGTTGGCCAATTAAATCTCAATATAAAAATGCATCGAATCAAACTGGAAGTGTCCCTACAGAACAATTTAAATACAGCCTTTTCTCTGAAAAGACCGTGTTTACAGCAAAATGCCTGCCGGACATTCTAAGCTCATCAGAACAAATAGAACTGTCCCAGAATCGTAAAAAAAGAAAATCTAGAGAAATACTTTATTGAATGGAACTAAACACACACACAATAACTGACACAGTTACTAGTCACCTCTGCCCCAATAATGGATAACTGGGGCAGAAAAAGTGACTGCAACTAGACATACTAAGTGGAAGATATACAAATGAAAAGACGGCGAACATAACATAAATATCTAACTCAAGGCTAATATCCCCCTAGGAACATCTCCGCGTAAAGAATGATACAGCGGGGTCCCAATCGGAGTGTGGGAGGATATAGCCGTCAATCAGCACGTAACTGGTAAAGCAGGGGGAATAGTACCGGTCTAAACAAACAATTAATATAACTAAATACTAACCCACACCTTTAATGACACATCTATCTCTGATGACAGATCACCAACCATTGTGACATATGATTAATAGGTATTATGTATCTACTTATACAGCAGTCACTTTTTTATTACTAAGACACTCTGTATCAATCTAAACTTTGGCAGCAATCATGAAGAACGCTTGTGGGAAGTATCATTCATCCGTGGCAATGATTACATTTTAAATATCATTTACCATTATTTGTTATCCTTGAATGCTCATTGCCCCTTATCCCACTGGATGTACCAGTTTCTTCATGTTGGCAATTAACTCTAGTGTGCCTTGTCTGTATATTAAACATGATGGCTACAATATACCTTTGGGCTAGCGCTGTCTCACCCCTTTTGACCGCGCTCAGCCACCGTAGCGGTCAATTACCGCTGATGATATCACGTGCATGGTTGGCCCAATAAGGACTCTCGGCGGGCTATTTAAACTCACCTTGTTCGGAGAGCCGGCACCCCCTGATGAGCCTGTCTTCGGCGAAACGCGCGTCGGTGCTCGACATTTGGTCCGGTGTCACTTACCTCGTGTTCATCTTCGTGCTATCGTACACGTTTATCCCGCAGTCATCTCTGCAACACTGAGGACCTTTGGACTTTCTTCAATAGCTCTATTATATTATACTATTAGTTTTTACTTAGCATGTCAGCACGTTAACTGTTATTTGTATTGCTAGGTGCCCACGAAGGCACAGATTAGGATAGCTACGAGTAATTGGATAGCTTTTTGTTATCAGCACTGCTAGGTTCCCATGAAGGAACAGATTAGGTTAGCCACGAGTAATTGTACAGCTTGTGTCACTAACATTGCTAGGTGCCCACAAAGGCACAGCATTGCTAAGTGCCCATGAAGGCACAGGTTAGGATAGCCACGAGCAATTGTACAGCTTGTTTCACATACATTGCTAGGTGCCCACGAAGGCACAGATCAGCTAGTATAATTATAGCTCTGTCAATCAGGTGCCCATGAAGGCACAGATCAGGGCTTTAGCTTAGACTAGTTCCTGGCTTTAGTGCTTCAGTTGGGGATTGTTTAGACCGGTACTATTCCCCCAGCTTTACCAGTTACGTGCTTATTGATGGCTATATCCTCCCACACTCCGATTGGGACCCCGCTGTATCCTTTTTTTACGCGGAGATGTTCCTAGGGGGATATTAGAAACATAGAAACATAGAAACATAGAAACATAGAATGTGACGGCAGATAAGAACCATTCGGCCCATCTAGTCTGCCCAGTTTTCTAAATACTTTCATTAGTCCCTGGGCTTATCTTATAGTTAGGATAGCCTTATGCCTATCCCACGCATGCTTAAACTCCTTTACTGTGTTAACCTCTACCACTTCAGCTGGAAGGCTATTCCATGCATCCACTACCCTCTCAGTAAAGTAATACTTCCTGATATTATTTTTAAACCTTTGTCCCTCTAATTTAAGACTATGTCCTCTTGTTGTGGTAGTTTTTCTTCTTTTAAATATAGTCTCCTCCTTTACTGTGTTGATTCCCTTTATGTATTTAAATGTTTCTATCATATCCCCCCTGTCTCGTCTTTCCTCCAAGCTATACATGTTAAGATCCTTTAACCTTTCCTGGTAAGTTTTATCCTGCAATCCATGAACCAGTTTAGTAGCCCTTCTTTGAACTCTCTCTAAGGTATCAATATCCTTTTGAAGATAGGGTCTCCAGTACTGTGTACAGTACTCCAAGTGAGGTCTCACCAGTGTTCTGTACAATGGCATGAGCACTTCCCTCTTTCTACTGCTAATACCTCTCCCTATACAACCAAGCATTCTGCTAGCATTTCCTGCTGCTCTATTACATTGTCTGCCTACCTTTAAGTCATCAGAAATAATCACCCCTAAATCCCTTTCCTCAGATGTTGAGGTTAGGACTCTATCAAATATTCTGTACTCTGCCCTTGGGTTTTTACGTCCAAGATGCATTATCTTGCACTTATCCACATTAAATGTCAGTTGCCACAACTCTGACCATTTTTCTAGTTTACCTAAATCATTTTCCATTTGGCTTATCCCTCCTGGAACATCAACCCTGTTACATATCTTAGTATCATCCGCAAAAAGACACACCTTACCATCAAGACCTTCTGCAATATCACTAATAAAAATATTAAAGAGAATGGGTCCAAGTACAGATCCCTGAGGTACCCCACTGGTGACAAGCCCAAGCTTCGAATATACTCCATTGACTACAACCCTCTGTTGCCTGTCACTCAGCCACTGCCTTACCCATTCAACAATATTGGAATCCAAACTCAAAGATTGTAGTTTATTGATAAGCCTTCTATGTGCAACAGTGTCAAAAGCCTTACTGAAATCTAGGTAAGCAATGTCTACTGCACCACCCTGATCTATAATTTTAGTTACCCAATCAAAAAAATCAATAAGATTAGTTTGGCATGATCTCCCTGAAGTAAACCCATGTTGTCTCTGATCTTGAAATCCATGTGTTTTTAGATGTTCAACAATCCTATCCTTTAACATGGTTTCCATCACTTTCCCCACTACTGAAGTAAGGCTTACTGGCCTATAGTTGCCCGACTCCTCCCTATTACCTTTCTTGTGAATGGGCACAACATTCGCTAACTTCCAATCTTCTGGGACTACTCCTGTTATCAATGATTGGTTAAATAAATCTGTTAATGGTTTTGCTAGTACACCACTAAGCTCTTTTAATAGCTTTGGGTGTATTCCATCAGGTCCCATTGACTTATTTGTCTTTACTTTTGACAGTTGAAATAGAACCTCTTCCTCTGTAAACCCACGTGTAATAAATGACTCATTTATCCTTTTTCTTAACTGAGGTCCCTTTCCTTCATTTTCATCTGTAAATACCAAACAAAAATATTCATTGAGGCAGTCAGCTAGACCTTTATCCTCATCTACATACCTTCCTTCTTTTGTTTTTAATCTGACTAATCCTTGTTTTACTTTTCTTTTCTCATTTATATATCTAAAAAAAGTTTTGTCCCCCTTTTTTACTGACTGTGCTATTTTCTCTTCTGTGTGTGATTTGGAAGCTCTTATAACTTGTTTAGCCTCTTTCTGCCTAATCTTATAGGTCATTCTGTCTTCCTCACTCTGGGTTTTTAGTTAGATATTTATGTTATGTTCACCGTCTTTTCGTTTGTATATCTTCCACTTAGTATGTCTAGTTGCAGTCACTTTTTCTGCCCCAGTTATCCATTATTGGGGCAGAGGTGACTAGTAACTGTGTCAGTTATTGTGTGTGTGTTTAGTTCCATTCAATAAAGTATTTCTCTAGATTTTCTTTTTTTACGATTCTGGGACAGTTCTCTTTCCTCTTTTCTTGCATTTGTCTACTTAGGGTTACCCCCTGTGCTGTCCCTCTATTTCCTTTATTATTGTTATAGGGCCAACTCTCTAATTTATACATCAGAACAAATACACTAAGCTGTAGTTGTTTTGGTGACTATAGTGTCTCTTTAACTCTTTTTATGCAGTTTCTTGCCAAAACTTTTGAACATGTTTGCAGTTAGCACTGAATGTTGATGTTATTCATATGGGGGCAGTAGACATTGTAGGTTGTATCTAAAAGATTTACTGGCACTCACCATTGCCTACAAATTCCATTGGTAGGCTCCGTTTTCAATTTGGCTGCTTAGTAAGTTTTTGAAGGAAACAAAATGAATAGCAACAAAGTTAGACTATTGCATTGGTAGCACTTCATAGTAAGTGACCTCTAAGAGGATTATACAATTTCCAATCTGGCATTCAGATACTGGAATCAAGCACACATCCGTCGAAGATATGGTGGTCCATGCATTCTCCACATTTGTGACCCTATTTTTGAACATGTGGGTATATTAATTCAAGTTAAAGTCTTAGAAATATGATGGCAGCTTGAATTGGACCACATTTTTTCACAATTGGGGAACAATATTTACGACTCAATTTGCAGCAGATTTGTCCAGGCACAGATTCAAAAACTGCTCATAGGAAATAATTTATACTCTCCTCCTGTCTCCTGCTGTCTCCTGTAAAGTTTCCCATCATGCCAGTGCGTATATTCTGATATAACATCATATTCCAAGTGGTTTATGATACAATTTTTTTTTTAGCTGCCAACCAAATTCAAAATTGAGTTAAATATATCTGAAGTAGAAAACTGAATCTAGCTCCTCTGAATGTTAGTAGTCACCACTTTGTCTAGTGCAGTCATTCTTAAAATCTAGGTTGTGACCCAAAATTAGGTTATGTTATTGCATAAAATCCCCTGTAGTTTGCACTAGGCAATTGTACATATTATCCTGTCACAGTACATTATTTGGGGCTACTTGTAAAAATGAATGGATATACGTGGTTTGTTCTGGACACCCTACAACTAATCTTTATACATTCATGTAAAAACAAGGAAAAACAAGTCCAAGCAATGATTTGTAGGTGTGAAATTCAAGATTGTGGGGTAAAAATTGCCATTTTTTTTTTGTTTTGTTTATGTTTATACAGCAGTATGTATATAGTTAAAGAATCATTAAAAAAAAATTGAGTTCGTTGTATTTTGCTTTTTTAATTTTAACATACTTACTTTTGGCAAAATTACAAAAATGTGGCGCTTGTTCTATAATTATCTGAGGTTTTCAAACCTTCCATTCATGCAGCGACTGTGGTGCTTGTCATAAACCGTACAAAGTGCTTATATAGTAGGAAAATGTTTATGAACTTTCCACATATTAGAAGGAAAGTTTTATTCTAATATGTAAATAATAGTCATGTATTTTGGCACATATGGAGCTATATTTATGTTAGAATTGATATTGCTGCTATATGAAATTTACACATTTTTCAATAACACAAATGTATTTTGCAAACATTAGCAGGTCTTTATGCATACAGTTTAAGGTGACAAATAGTGTCGATCATTGTTAGCAGTGTAATAAAATATTATATTGTAGAAAATCTTCTGTTTTGATTACTTATTAAATCTGTTTTGAAATATAAACCAAGGTTTAATAACTAATTGGGAGATCTCTCTCTCTCTTTTTTTTTTTTTTTTTTACTTTGAAATATTATTTTACTTAAATATTAACCCAAGAAAATGAATAAATGCAGTGTACCAATAATTCAAAAATGATCTGTAACCTGCATAAAAAACTGGGCAGCTCACATTGGAGAGTTTTTCTTGTTGGGTTTCAGTTGCTTATTTACTGTGGTGTACAAATTGAAGACACTATTAGTTACATAAAATAAGAATTGTATTTTTTTTAAAATAAATTGTAATGGAAATAAAATGAAATGGAATGTTTATATACCTGGAGAGAATATACAGTGTACTGAAAAGAATACCTTTCCTATAATGTTCATATTACAAATACATACTACTAATATACTGATATATTCATGTATCAAACCTTATTTATCAAATGCGGCTTTGTCATTAAATTTAAAATGATATGGCAATAATAGAATCAATCTTACACAATGTTCTGAGAAATGACTGGTATGTAAAATACATGGACGCTTACCTTGGCTTTTTGCATTAAATGGCACAAATGGCACTGGTGGTCCTTTCATGCTGGGTTGCTTTGCATATCTTTCAGGGTAATTCCCAGAGGTGTAAACAAAGTTTGGAGAAACCAGAAGCAGGAGTATACTTGCTTGTAAATGCATATTTCCGAGCCTTTTCTGCAGAGAAAATAAAATATTATTTCACTGAAATTCTTCTTTCTAACTTCAGATTAGAAATCACTTTTAGTGTAAAGTTATAGTGTTTTTCCCTTCCGTGTCCCGAAGCGTGTCTTTGTTTTGACTTTCAAAATGTTCTAGGTCATGCAAGTAGAAGTGCTGGTCTATTCTTGTGAAGATGTTCAGTCAATTCAGAGAAATGTGGATTTGTTTAAGTCAGGTCATAATAAATAGCTTGTGTCTGAGCTGTTTTTGAAAATGATGCCTGATGATTCTGAACAAGTAAGGCTGAATGAAAAAAAGAAGAAAAAAAGTCTTCTATTTCTATTCTGTAATTTCAGCACTGTGCAGACCAATAACTGACAGTTCCCTGAAGCATGTTTTAGACATTTATGCTAGAGAAAAAAAATGCAGTGTACAGTGAGGTAGAAAACAGTTACACAATGCATTAAATAAATTAGGATTACCTATGTTTATAACCTGTATTCACCAATTTAGCAGGTAATTTGCTACTTTTTTTGTTTGACTTTCTATGAAGAAATATAAGCATATTTTGTCACATCTGATTCCTTAGTTATGCAACATGCCACCATGCAGTAGGTAAAAGATGCAGGAAAGAATTGAAAGTGTGGAATGTAGGGATCCTACCGCAATGCTTTTATGTTTGCGCATTGTAAAAAATAAAAAATAAATTGAAAAAAGGCACCTCCCAAAACATGAAAATTGTTAATTATAAGGGAAATATTCAGTCCAAAAATGATGATGTATATTTCTCTCCCTCCTTTGGTGCTATGGTTTACCTTAACAAGATCTTGACTAAAGATGGTATGTTCAAATGCGAAGAAAGAGCACTGGGTATTTTTAGTCATGGAAGAAAAATGCAAGGAATCCGCCGAACCAGGGACGGACTTACATCCTGAACAAAATTAGGCTCTGGACTCTTTAAGAGACAATGTATTTGTCTAAAGAATAACTGTGAATTATATTCAATAAAACAGGAATTGTAGAGTATTTATGAGGCAACCACATATTGCAGGTGAAAATAGTCCCTCTTACTCTGTCTTCCTCTGTCTCTCTCTCTCTGTCTCTCTCTCTCTCTCTCTGTCTCTCTCTCTCTCTGTCTCTCTCCCTCTCTCTCTCTCTCTCTGTCTCTCTCTCTCTCTCTGTCTCTGTCTCTCTGTGTTAAAATGGAAAGTGGAGAGAGAGGAGGAAATTGAGAGAGAGATTTGAGTTTAATGCTTTGTTATGATTGGTGCAGCAAGTCAATGATAATGCAGCTTTATTTCAAATTATGTGTATTTAACAGAAATCTGTACTAATGGTAATGCCTTAATGACATCTCCCTAACCACTGTTAAATCTTTCATGGAGCACATTGTTGAGATGAAATGGTCTGGGTGACTATAGTGTCCCTTTAACCCCTTAAGGACACATGACGTGTGTGACACGTCATTATTCCTTTTTATTCCAGAAGTTTGGTCCTTAAGGGGTTAAAGCAGATATTGGATGGTACCAACTGTTAACCAGATTGACCTTTAGTAACTATGAGAATTCTGAATTCAATTCTATGTGGTTATTTCAAATATATTTTACTAATCTGTGCGGCATGTAAAGTTTATTTAAGAACCCTCCATACCTTTGTGTAGGAGATAGGTGTGACAAACTGCCATTTGCCACTGGGCATTGGAGAGGACTGATTGCTAGCTTCCTGCCCTGCGACTATGGCCCTGGCATGTATTGCCCTTTAAGAACTTTCAAGCAGTGTTGCACCTTTAAAACTGGCACTTCAGATGCAGTTGAAGTGCCGAAGTCGTTGAAGTGGCCGCCATTCGACAAACGAACACGTGGCGGCGGCCATTTTAACTTATTCGAACGCGGTCAGCGGGGTACGCAGCCAAATCTATGGAACTGTTTTCGGTTACCCAATTGCACGAACACCGCTGGCCCGTACCTTCTACACTACTTCGACACCGCGGCTGGAGACTACGTCCCGTTCGAAGATTCGAACGCTTGTTTGAATGGGACTTAGTAATTTTCTCGGTGTAAAATAGACCGACCGCACAGCCCAAATCCATGGAACTGTTTTGGGCATGACAATGTGCTTGCGGTCGGTCAAAAGTGACTTATACCTATCTCCCGAATGGCTGAACGGATTCAAATGATTTTTGGGTATGTTTGTATTTGGAATGTGCTGGTTAATAATATGTGACTTTGAAAGTTGGGTAAAAAGTATGTTTTAAACTGTACGGATAATTGGGTTACCTCTCAGGCTAAGGGCTAAGGGGAGGAGATGTGTGGGATGTAACCATTGTGTGATTGGGTAATGTATAATTGTCTGTGGGCATCTCCCTTGCAGGGGAAAATTGCATAAAAGCAGAGTGTGTCATTAAACCTCAGTTCTTCTTGACCCTCAATACGTAGCCTTGTCTCGTTATTGGAGGGAACTGCTATATCACAATGGGGATTACTATGCTCTGCATACTCCCTTGAGCTTGGATCACTTAGCTCTTGTTCCTGATACGCTCTCCTGGAGGAGAGGACTTCCGCACACGGTCCTGGAGGACAGAAGCTGATCCAGGGTGGACGGAAGACGGCGCGGCTCCAGTTAAGCTACGGCGGTTGTGGAGTCTGCGGTGGTTGTGGTGTCCAGTGCGGTGCTTCTGGTCCTCGGCGCAAGCTAGGAAGCGTCCTTTAACGGAAGGTGTCCGTTACAATAGGTGTTCATTCTGATATCGAGTAGGAGGAGATTGAGGTTGAAATTAACACTTTATATGTTTTCAAAGCTCCATTGTCCGTCATCATATTTAAATGAATGACATAACAAATTGGTTTTAGGAGCAGACTAAATGTTTGTTAGGCCTATACTTTCATAGGGAACTTTATTTTTTTCTTATTTATGCATTAAAAGTTACACTCCAGACCTCTAAAGAACACCTCCCTTGGTAAACTCATCAGCTCCATTGGCTTCCAGTACCATTTCTATGCTGATGACACGCACATTTTACCTGCCTTCCCCTGATTTCTCACCACCCCTCTTGACACGTCTCTGACTGCCTCTCTGCTATTTCCAACTGAATGGCTGCTCATTTCCGTAAACTAAACTTTGCAGGGTAGCTGCCTACGTGTTCTCTTTGACTCCGACCACTCTTTTACACCTCCGGTGTAATCGATCGCCAAATCCTGCCGCTTCCATCTAAAAAAATAAAGCACTCATCTGCCCTTATTTAACGCTTGATACGACTGAAGTGCTTGTCCATGCCCCTGTCCCCTCTCGCCTTGGCTACTGTAATCAGCTTCTCCCATGTCTTAAGTGTTCCCAACTTGCCCCGTTACAGTCTACAATGAATGCAGTAGCGAGGACATCTTCCTGTCAGCCTGCACCTCCCGCACCTGCCCCCTCTGTCAGTCCCTACGCTGGCTTCCTGTAAGATATAGGTCTTAATTTAAGATCCTGGTACTTGCTTTCAGATCTCTACACAATGCTGCTCCAACCTACCTACCCTCACTAATACACAAATATGTCCTGTCTAGGCACCTTCGCTCTGCCGAAGACATACGTCTAACCTTTGTTTGTACTCCTACCTCTGATGCTCACCTTAAAGACTTCTCTATGGCTGTACCATTCCTATGGAACGCCCTTCCCCTCTCTGTTAGATCTTAACCAAGTTTCCACTCATTCAAAAAATCTTTGAAAACGTACTTCTTCAGGATAGCTTATCACTTAAAGGGACACTCCAGGCACCCAGACCACTTCTGCTCATTGGAGTGGTCTGGGTGCCAACTCCCACTACCCTTAACCCTGCAACTGTAATTATTGCAGTTTTTCATAAACTGCAATATTTACATTGCAGGGTTAACTCCACCTCTAGTGGCTGTCTATTAGACAGCCACTAGAGGTCACTTCCTTGTTTCTAGCACAGGTTTCCTGTGCTAGAGCGTCGCTGGACGTCCTCACGCTGTGTGAGGACCTCCAGCGTCGCTCAAAACCCCATAGGAAAGCATTGAAATGATTTTTCAATGCTTTCCTATGGGGAGACGTAATGCGCATGCGCGGCATTTCCGCGCATGCGCATTAGGTCTCCTCGGCCGGTGAGCGAGATTAGTCTCGCCCACCGGCCGACGTAATCACTAGGAGGAGCGTCGCGGAGGCGGAGACAGCGGCGAGGGACATCGCCGCTGTCCCAGGTAAGTGACTGAAGGGGTTTTTACCCCTTCAGTAACCGGGGATTGGTGGGTGGGAGGGAGAGGGACCACCCAGTGCCAGAAAAACGGATCGTTTTTCTGGCACTGGAGTTTCCCTTTAAACTGTCAAAACTTTCCCTTCCCGCACCCTGATTCCTTTCCTGCAACTGTTATCAAAACAAAACACTAAGCCCTCAGTGAATACTATCCTAGCAACCTACGTTTCCACCCTACCCTTACCTTTTGTCTTACCATACCCCACTCTCACAAGCATGTGTCCAAATCATCTGATTACAAATGTCTGTTATTCCACCCATTGTACAGCATTGCAGAATTTGATGGCATTTTATAAATAATAATAATAATAATAATAATGTGTGAAGAGTGTGTTATCTTTTATTTAATTTTCCAAAATAGAAATTTACATTTGATAAATTAATCTTGTTACATCTTCTGGCTATCAGATAAACTGTTCCTGTTTCTTCCTGGTTGCTTAGCACAATGGAGAACTCAAGAGGCAGATGATTGCAAAGACATTCTCTGCCTTGGGAAGTCTGTAATTGGACAGCCACAGAAAGTCTGGGCAGTGTTAGAATAGGAGAGCTTGCAAAGATTTCAGACTGTAGATCTGCAACTTCTGCAAGCTGTATTTAGATATAACACCACTGAAAAAAAAGTATCATTAATTACATGCATGTTTACATGTGGGATATATTTTCTAAAGAGTGATTTATTTATTTAATTTTGTATTTGAACAGTGGAGTTCCTTTAAAGTGACGTTTTACAAATAATGAGTCAGAAATAAGTGGCAGATTCAATAAACAATCAAGTGTACAACAAAGTCTACTCTAAACTGTCAGGGAAAAACAATTACAAAGATAAAGATCCAAGTAAGGCATATGAAAGATAAATATGGGGTTACCGAGGAGCAAATGGCTGATGTTTTCCCGAATGTATTCTAAATAGACACCGTCATCAAGGGAGTAGAAGAGGACGGACATAGAAAAAGGAAGGCAGGAAAAAAAGAAATAAATACAGGAATTTGATGTTAGACCCATGTCCGTTCAAGTAGTAGAAAATCACCCAACAACAATAATGCATATCACCATAGTGCAAAGTATTCTGGTCAGGGTTGGTAGAATCAGGGTTGGTAGAATCAGGATTGGCAAGAGAGCATTTAATATGTCGATGTATGCTATGTGTAGTGGCTTGTGATGTGATCCAGGATGACCAAGTTGGACGTGCTTTTCATTGGTCCCGTTCAGAGCTGCTGTCCAAGGTTCCCGAAGAATTGATTTATTCTACTCTCCTGAGCCAATTGTAAATTGTCAATGTTTTATGCTGATGCCAATAAAGCAAAATCATACCAGGATTTCTGTCACACAGAGGGGTTTGCACAACCTTTGCAGAAATGTGCATCTTGAATCATAGCCACTGTAATGCAGCATCTATGCATATCACTCAATAGCTGTATGTGAAGCCATAGTAAGAGAAAAGGGTGGGGGCTGGGGGCTGGGGGAGGGAAGGAGAGAGAAGAGGGAAAGGAAAGTGAGAAAAGAAACAGAGGGTAGAAAGAGGGGATGGTTCACAGAAAACTATTTACATAAAATAGTCAAGGATAGACCAGAAATGTACAGGTTCAAGCAATGGGAAAAGGACATTTACACATCTAGTATGAATAGTGATCTGGAAACTAGGTGAGGAAAATCTCTTGATGTTAAACCCATGTCAGTTCAAGTAGTAGGACATCACCAACAACAATGATGCACACTGGGTTACTGCCAGGGAGGGGAATGATAGAGGCTGTACCAATTGCTACAATTAAAATATTCATCTATTGAACAATTACTTCATCGAAGGTATAGATACAAGCATAACTAGCAGTCTAGATTCTCATTAATATATGCGCAAATACAACAGGCAACGTGCCATAGGTAGGATTGAATGTTTCAAAGTTCTTGTCAAACAATTAAACCTTGCAATAAGTAAGGCCACTGAAACAGACCAAAACCAAAAATCCACATTAAAATACATACAATGGTTTCACAGCATCTCCCAAGTAAGAGTGGAAGGCAACATGTAACCAAGATAAAGGCACAAGACATCACTCCAAAACATGCATGAACCACCAAAGGCATGAACATGTTAATACTGGCAGGTAATAATAAGGAACAATTAAATGAAAATGCAGTGATATATTAAAAACCCATTACAGTAGTGATGGTAAAGTACAAGGTGTGTCTCTGCAAACCTGAGTGTAAAAGGATGTTTGGTGGTTATAAAGTATCATGCGCTGTCTTACGCACCACTGAGACAGCCGCTAGAGGCAGTATTAGCACTGTAATGTAAAAATTGCAGTTTCTCTGAAACTAACATTTTTCCAGCTTCCAGGGCTAAGGGGACAGTGTCAGTGCACACAGATCACTTCAATGGGACAAAGTGGTTTGGTTGCTTACTGTGTCGCTTTAACAAAACTTTATTTCCTAAAGGGACACTATAGTCACCAAAACAACTTTAGCTTAATGAAGCAGTTTTGGTGTGTAGATCATGACCCTACATTCTCATTACTCAATTCTCTGCCATTTAGGAGTTAAATCACTTTGTTTATAAACCCTAGTCACACCTCCCTGCATGTGACTTGCATAGCCTTCCTAAACGCTTCCTGTAAAGGGTCATCTACAGTTTATCCTTCCTTTATTGCAAGTTCTGTTTAATTAAGATTTTCTTATACCCTGCTATGTTAATATCTTGCTAGACCCTGCAAGAGCATCTTGTATGTGATTAAAGTTAAATTTACAAAGAAATAGATACAATTGTTTAAGGTAAATTACATCTGATTGAAAGTGAAACCAGTTTTTTTCATGCAGGCTGTATCAATCAGAGCAATGGGAGATGTGACAATGGCTACATAAACATAAACAACGTGATTTAACCCCTTAAGACCGCAGGACGTACTATGCCGTCCTTATTTGGGCGGCTCTAAACGCCGCAGGACGGCATAGTACGTCCTGGGCGGTCTTACCCCCCACGTGGCCGGCGGCACATGGCCGCTGCAGATCGCAGATCGCCTGGGGATCGCGGTCTGCAGCTTCCGATCGCAGTGACAGGCTGTCACTGCGATCGGTATTTACCATGTGTCAGCCGATTTTAAAATCGGCTGACACATGGAGCCGCGGCATTTTCAATCTGCAGATCGCAGTCTGGGGACATGCCTGGCCCCCCAGGCAGTCCCCCTGCGGTCAGTGACCGCGATCTGCAGAGTATGATCGCAGGGAGAGGCTGTCTCTGCGATCTGAATGCAGAGACAGCCTCTCCCTGCGATCTGATCGCAGTGACAGCCTGTCACTGCGATCAGAGGTTACTATGTGTCAGCCTATTGGCTGACACATGTAACTACAGGCAGGATCCCCCTGCAGATCACGGTGGGGGGCATGCCTGGCCACCCAGGCACTCCCCCTGTGGCCAATTACCGTGATCTGCAGGAGGTGATCACAGTGACAGCCTGTCACTGTGATCACTGATCCTGTGTGTCAGCCAGTGATGTAAAATCACTGGCTGACACTGTCTCTGCCCCTCTGCTCCCCTCTTAACCCCTTAAAATTAAAAATAAAATAAATTACAGTTACACATCAAATATACTTAGATCATTTATATATATATATTATATATATGATCTAAGTATATATATATATATATATATATATATAGACACACACATTTACACATACACTAAGTGTATTTTAATATTTATATATATATATATATAATTATATATATATATTAATATCAAAATACACGTAGAAGGATATTGATTAAATATATACGTAATTATAATTATATATATATATTTTATAATAAAAAAAATATAAATACGTTAAAAAAAATAAATAAAAAAATTTAAAAAAAATAATTAAAAATATATATATGTGTGTAATTTTGTTCTAACTGTATTTTGATATTAATATATATATATATATATTGATATCAAAATACACGTATAACGAAATAATATATATATGTATATACCTAAGTATATACGTATACATCACTATATGTATACCTATATATAAATAAAAATAATTGTAAAAAATTATATACATATATATATATATACATATCCACACACGTGTATATATAATAATTTTACATATATATTTATGTAATAATTTTACATAATTAGGTATCCTAATTAATTACAATTAGCGGGACCTGCCTAACAACCCAGGCCGAAAGTATAGGGAATTTAATTTGCTAGCACTATATTTAACCCTATAACTTTCCAAGACACTATAAAACCTGTACATGGGGGGTACTGTTTTACTCGGGAGACATTGCTGAACACAAATATTTGTGTTTCAAAACCGTAAAATGTATTACAACAATGATATCGTCAGGGAAAGTGAAATTTATTGCATTTTTCGCACACATACGGCACTTACACTGACGATATTTTTGCTGTAATACTTTTTACTGTTTTGAAACACAAATATTTGTGTTCAGCAATGTCTCCCGAGTAAAACAGTACCCCCCATGTACAGGTTTTAGGGTGTTTTCAAAAGTTACAGAGTCAAACATAAGGCTTGCGTTTCAGTTTTTTCACAATGAAATTCGCCAGATTGGTTACGTTGGCTTTGAGACCGTATAGTAGCCCAGAAATAAGAATTACCTCCATAATGGCATACCATTTGCAAAAGTAGACAACCCAAGGTATTGCAAATGGGGTATGTTCAGTCTTTTTTAGTAGCCACTTAGTCACAAACACTGGCCAAAATTGGCTTTCAAATTAGTTTTTTGCATTTTTCACACACAAACAAATATTAACGTTAACTTTGGCTAGTGTTTGTGACCAAGTGGCTACTAAAAAAGACTGGACATACCCCATTTGCAATACCTTGGGTTGTCTACTTTTGCAAATGGTATGCCATCATGGGGGTAATTCTCATTCCTGGGCTACCATACAGTCTCAAAGGCAACGTAACCAAACTGGCAAATTTCAATGTGAAAAAACTGAAAAGTGTAACATGCTTTATTTGACCCTGTAACTTCCCAAAACACCATAAAACCTGTATATTGGGGGTACTATTTTACATGTGAGACATCGCTGAATACAAATATGTGTATTTTATTGCAGTAAAAGCAAACAGTATTATGACATTCACAGTTAGAATGTCACATAGAACTAAGAAAATGTAAAAAAAATCTTATTTTCTCTCATTTTTTTTATATTGTATTCATATTAAGTTATGTTCCATACCTAAATATTTGATGTTAAATGAAAGCCCTGTTTCCCCTGAATAAAATGATATATAATAAGTGTGGGTGCATTTAAAGCGGCACTGTCATGCCGAACTTACCTTTCCTCAATCTCTTCCTCTTCTCCCCCTCTCTCAGGATCTGTTATTCTTTTCTTCCTGTCTTCTTTAGTTTTCTTTAAAACCATAAGACAAAGTAGGGACTCTTTGTCTTATGGGATTCCTCCGCTTGACCAGCTCTGACCAGCGGAGGAGCAAAGTGTGCTTCATTTCCGCTGGTCAGAGCAATTTTCCCATGATCCCTAGCTTTCCTCCCAGTTCCCACAATGCTTCCTGTCAGTATTGCCGAACGTCCTGTCACTTAGACAGAACGCCGGCAAAACTGCCGAATTGCATCCTAACAGAATGAGCACCGTTTCTCCATTGGTGTTAGGATGCAATTCGGTACTTTGTTCGGATCGGAATTTCATTCAAATGAATGAAACTCCGATCCTATTCATTGCTGTGGCTGCATCTTGCAGCCGCTTAGTAGATAACTCCCTAATTCCCACGGTATCAGGGAGCTATCTACTAAAAGGCTGAAAGACCTAAATTGGTCTTTCAGCCAAATTTACTAACACCAAGTAAAAATGACTTGGTATTAGTAAATAATATGCCCCTACTCGCTATACCGCGAGTAGGGGCATGTCTAGTAAGCAGTGAGCAGCCTGTGGCTGCTCACTGTAGAAAAAAAATAAAAAAAATATTGCCCCCCACCCCTAAATGACGGGTGGGGACCGTAAAGTAAAATAAGGGAGGGAGACCTATTGTCGTCCCCCCCCCGGCCCCCACCCCTGAGCGGTGGGTGGGGGCCATAAAGATAATGAGGGGGGGGACCTACTGTCCTCCCCCCCGGCCCCCACCCCTGGGCGGCGGGTGGGGGCCATAATAGTAGTAGGGGGGGGGGGACCTACTGTCCTTCCCCCCGGCCCCCACCCCTGGCCGGCGGGTGGGGGCCATAATAGTAATAAAGGGGGGGGGACCTACTGTCCTCCCCCCGGCCCCCACCCCTGGGCGGCGGGTGGGGGCCATAATAGTAATAAGGGGGGGGGACCTACTGTCCTCCACCCCCCGGCCCCCACCCCTGGGCGGCGGGTGGGGGCCATAATAGTAATAGGGGGGGGGGACCTACTGTCCTCCCCCCTCCGGCCCCCACCCCTGGGCGGCGGGTGGGGGCCATAATAGTAATAAGGGGGGGGGACCTACTGTCCTCCAGCCCCCGGCCCCCACCCCTGGGCGGCGGGTGGGGGCCCTAATGGAAAAAAGGGGGGGGGACCTACTGTCCTCCCCCCCGGCCCCCACCCCTGGGCGGCGGGTGGGGGCCATAACGATAATGGGGGGGGGACCTACTGTCCTCCCCCCGCCCCCACCCCTGGGCGGCGGGTGGGGGCACTAAGTAAATTCCCCCCCCCCCCCCCATCAAGGTGACTAGGGGTGCCCAAGCCCCTAGTCACCCACCCCCCACCCAAATAAAAAATGCCCCTACCTACCCCCCTCACCCTAAAAAATAGTGAGGGGGGAATAAAATTGCTAACCTGTAAAGTAAAATTAAACTTACCATTCGACGTCTTCTTTTTTCTAAAATCTTCATTTTTCAGCCCCAAAAAAGGCCAAATAAAAAACCATCATAGCCGTCGAACTAAAAATAAAATAAAAAAATCGAGCGCAAAAAAAAAACCCGACGAAAAAGAAAAAACCCGAGCGCACAAAAAAATAATCCATCTTCACCCATGGAGGGGCTCCGCGCAGACTGAGCTCCGCAGGGCGGGGCAAGGCTTATAAAGCCTTGCCCCGCCCTGCAATTAGCCTAAGAACACTCTGATTGGTGGGTTTAAGCCAATCAGAGTGCTCTTTGTCATTTTACAAGCGTGGGAAAATTCCAAAGAACTTTCCCACGCTTGTAAAATGACACAGAGCACTGTGATTGGATGGATTTCAAGCCATCCAATCACAGTGCTCTGTGTCATTTTACAAGCGTGGGAAAATTCCAAAGAACTTTCCCACGCTTGTAAAATGACACAGAGCACTGTGATTGGATGGCTTGAAATCCATCCAATCACAGTGCTCTGTGTCATTTTACAAGCGTGGGAAAATTCCAAAGAACTTTCCCACGCTTGTAAAATGACACAGAGCACTGTGGAGCTCAGTCTGCGCGGAGCCCTCCATGGGTGAAGATGGATTATTTTTTTGTGCGCTCGGGTTTTTTCTTTTTCGTCGGGTTTTTTTTTTTGCGCTCGGGTTTTTTATTTTATTTTTAGTTCGACGGCTATGATGGTTTTTTATTTGGCCTTTTTTGGGGCTGAAAAATGAAGATTTTAGAAAAAAGAAGACGTCGAATGGTAAGTTTAATTTTACTTTACAGGTTAGCAATTTTATTCCCCCCTCACTATTTTTTAGGGTGAGGGGGGTAGGTAGGGGCATTTTTTATTTGGGTGGGGGGTGGGTGACTAGGGGCTTGGGCACCCCTAGTCACCTTGATGGGGGGGGGGGGGAATTTACTTAGTGCCCCCACCCGCCGCCCAGGGGTGGGGGCGGGGGGAGGACAGTAGGTCCCCCCCCATTATCGTTATGGCCCCCACCCGCCGCCCAGGGGTGGGGGCCGGGGGGGGGGAAGGACAGTAGATCCCCCCCCCCCTTATTACTATTATGGCCCCCACCCGCCGCCCAGGGGTGGGGGCCGGGGGGAGGACAGTAGGTCCCCCCCCTTTTTTCCATTAGGGCCCCCACCCGCCGCCCAGGGGTGGGGGCCGGGGGCTGGAGGACAGTAGGTCCCCCCCCCTTATTACTATTATGGCCCCCACCTGCCGCCCAGGGGTGGGGGCCGGGGGGGAGGACAGTAGGTCCCCCCCCCCTTTTTTCCATTAGGGCCCCCACCCGCCGCCCAGGGGTGGGGGCCGGGGGCTGGAGGACAGTAGGTCCCCCCCCTTATTACTATTATGGCCCCCACCCGCCGCCCAGGGGTGGGGGCCGGGGGGGGGGACAGTAGGTCCCCCCCCCTATTACTATTATGGCCCCCACCCGCCGCCCAGGGGTGGGGGCCGGGGGGTGGAGGACAGTAGGTCCCCCCCCCTTATTACTATTATGGCCCCCACCCGCCGCCCAGGGGTGGGGGCCTGAGGGGAGGACAGTAGGTCCCCCCTCATTCCCATTATGGCCCCCACCCGCCGTCCAGGGGTGGGGGCCGGCGGGGGAGGACAGTAGGCCCCCCGTCCCCCCCTTATTACCCTTTTTTTTTTTTTTTTTTTTTTTTTACAGTGAGCAGCCACAGGCTGCTCACTGTTTAGTGGACATGCCCCTACTCGCGATATAGCGAGTAGGGGCATTGGGGAGATTTTAATCTCCCTTGTGCTATTATGGGGGTCATATTGACCCCCATAGAGTGAGGGGGGGACCTGGGGGGCTTATGAAGTGGTGGGGAGCTCTGCTCCCTGCCGCTTCTATAGTTACATATTACAAGGAGGGAGCTGCACGCCGGTAGCTCCCTCCTTGTAATAAACTGAACGAACAAACTAACACTGATACACAGTGTTAGTTTGTTCGTCTGATTTTTTCTATTCATTCATTCGTCTGTCTGATGAATGAATGAATAGGTGAAATTCCCGTTCGCATGTCCAGGTGTTTCACTGGGCATGTGCGGGAATCTCAGGGCTATCTAGTGTGGGTAGATGACGTTTCCCACAGGGACTTCACCTACCCACACAAAGATGGCGGCGCCCTGAATAAAGATCGGGCAGAAAATAAAGAATAAAAAATAGGTAATGTGGGGGGCATAGGGGCATTTGGGGATGACTAGGGGGTCGATTGGATGTAGTTTAGGCGGGAGGGGGGTTAAAAAAAAAACGGAATTCGGCATGACAGTGCCGCTTTAATATGAAAGAGGTGAATTACGGTTGGACAGACATATAGCGCAAATGCCAGGTTTTGTTTACGTTTTTTTTGGATCACAACTTGTACATTTGGCTGCGGTCTTAAGGGGTTAACTGCTAAATGGCAGAGAATTGAGCAGTGAAACTTGAGAAGCATGATCTACACATAAAAACTGCTTCATTAAGCTAAAGTTGTTTAGGTGACTATAGTGTTCCTTTAACCCCTTAAGGACACACGACATGTGTGACATGTCATGATTCCCTTTTATTCCAGAAGTTTGGTCCTTAAGGGGTTAAAGCCAAATTGTCACCAAAACTTTTTATTAATCATTCATATAACAAGAAATGTGTCAACTGAAAATAAACAATAAAATGTTTATCAGTTTTCAGTAATTATCCGGTGGAGCATTCTGGCAAGTGCCAGCAAAGTAAACTTCAAAAACGACTTTGTGTTGCTTTTGAAACAGACAAAAGCAGAAAGGTACATGGTAAAGGGTTTAACTTCAGTCATCATCATTAATCACAAGTTCTCAAGAACGATACTTTGCAGTCATGGAATGACTTGACCTGCCTCTTTTGTCCTCTTTTATAATGGACACAGATAATTTGGGTGTTTTCAATCTGTTGTGTTCCAGAGTAATATTGATATGCATGCATGTTTGAAATTTTGAGCATAATGGACATGTATTTTTGTTGTGTTATGAATGTCAACATCTTATGCACTTTTACAGTGCTTATTTGTACCTTATTTACAATAATCGATTGAGGAACGGTAATCACACGTTTAGTGGAGTTGCTTGCAAACATCTTGAGCACAGAGGATGTGTTTGGGCTGCTTTGTGTACATAATTAAAAAAAAAAATAGTGTATTGGTGAATTGTTAGAAATGTGTGGTTTTTAAAGTCTTTTTTGACTTGTACTACATGTCCGAAGTTTCTGTTGATGTGCAGATAGCTCTTTTTTTTTTTTTTAGCAGGACTGTGATTTGTTTATACATGACAGTTTTAAAATTTCTTTTTTTTTTACAGAACCTATAATGGTAAAACTGTTGACAAAGAGAATTTGAACTGTGAGATTGTGTTCACATCTGCATTGTACATATTTCATTAATTAACAAAACATAAATTGTAATTTACCACATTATCAGAACACCACAAACTATTTCATTTTATTCTGTAACACTACAGGTATGGTTACATTGTTACAATATATTGTGTGCTGTTTAATAATATAGATTTGAAAAATTAAGGCTTTAATTATGCTTGTGAAAAAGAGTCGATTTTTGAATATCTATTTCTGTCCCAATTAAAGCTGTTGTTTTGCATTATGGATCCTTTTTAAAACCACTTGTCAATCACAAGTGATTTTATAAATATAGCAAACTAATGTACTTTTTGGTTTTGTTAGTAGGTGTTATTTACTTATGTTTTATTGTTTTATTAAATTATCTAAATTAAATACTACAAGGCAACATTTCATAAAACACATAAATCATTTATTTAATTTAAGGTAAGTTTGACACCGGTGGATACATCATTAGTGCTTATTGCATGCTTAGCCAAATCGCTGGTTGCACATGTTCAATAGTTAATGGCTGACTTCCGCCTGCTGTTGGATATGGTCTGCATTACTTAGGAACCAAACTAGACTAATGCTGAGCTCCAGCCAAACCAGCTTAGTCACAAAAAAAAGAATAGATTTAAGCCATCTGAAGTAAGCAGACATCCGCATTTAGCCAAGTCTGGAACGACAGTCTGTTAAGGCAGCTGACAATGTGCTGTCCATGCCAATATGGCTTTAGGATAAAAATTCCAGCAGATCAATTCCAGAATAAGCAGTGTAAAATAGATTGATTATGTCAAGGAGGAGTATACATTGACTCAGCCAAAATGATTGGAAGGAAAAGTCTTAGGAACAGAGCGTAATCTTTAAACTCTCTGTTGGAATGTAGAGATTTTCTGTAATTTGGACAAACCTGTACACACATTAGTTTCATACATTCCTGGCATTGCTGAAATAAAATGTTGTATGTGATGCTTCTTTGTACATATTTACCATATAATCTGCACTTTAAGTGCTGCAATATAGCATGTCTAAACCAAAACATTACATATTATTGTATTTTTGTATTCGCTTTTTGTCTTTTTTCTTTTTGCTACACGTTTTTGCATAGACGCAGTGTGTGGATTCAAAAGATTTTTTTATTTATTGTTTGTTTTACTTTTAGTAGGGATTAAATCATTGGTCTTAAAGACACATTTTGCTAATTGTTTGAATATGACATTAATATTTATTACATTAATGCGTAGGTACCTTTGCAAATAGGCTGAGCACTTAAGACTAGCAGAGTGACATGGATGCATCTGCCATTAAGTGTATAGGGCTTGCTTGCAACAAGCAAAAATTGATATGCTTACAATACCAGACCACAAAAATAGTATAGATGTGAATATATTCAATTAGTGTATTTGAACAATTACCATTTATTCACTGGAGCTGCAGTGATTTGAAAGCAGAATTGCAATTTTTAACTATATGCAACTTGGTCGTTAAATCTGCTATTGTCATAGACTCAAGTTATCTTATTTGCATTTGTCTTGTGCTGAAAAAATAAGAATGTTTCAATCACATTTACTGGAAAAAAAAGTATTTAAAGGGACACTCTGCTGCCCAAATACAAATTATATTTTTTTAACCACTGTGTAGTAGATACACCCCAAATGAATACTTGCCTGCATCTAATTATGCATTTTTTCATTGGTGTTGTATCTAAAAACAGTTTGCAAAAACCACAGATCTCTTGTCTGCTGCATTTGCACGCCCTCCCCTTCTAACCCCGCCCAGACTTTCTGTGACTGTTCAATCACAGACTTCTTAATGTAGCTCAATGAGAAGTATTTGCATGGCAGTTGCTCTTTTGCAATTGCTGCTTCTTGAGCTCAGTGCAACTAAGCTAACCAAACCAGGAAGTAACAAGACTTGTTGTCTTCTTGAAAAGCCAGAGGGGTGTAATCAGTATAATTAAAAAAAAAATACAGAAATGTCACAATTTCTATTGAAATATGCAGTTTTTCCAAAATGAAAAAAAAAATAGGGCACACTCTTCACACTTAAAGCTCCTACCCAAGCTAAAGTACTTTAGGGATCTGGAGTGTCAATTTAAATCCCCAGTGTGAAGAATGGAGCTTAAAACACAATGAGCTGCAGGTGGACTTCAAGAATATAATATTAATGTTGCCCAACCCAATAACATCTAGTGGTAGGAAAACAAAGCGGGATGTTTGCTAGTTTACTGAATCCCCTTCTTAATAGCCAATTTAGCCCAGGCTCCAGTTCAATTTACAAGTATCAATCAAGTTAATTCAGAGTGGTTTCAGTTTTTGTCATCTGCATTTTTCCCTGAACGTTTTCTTTTGTAACATTCTCAATGTACTTTAAATCTTTACAAACGCTTCCAGTATAAGGAAGAATCTAGCCACATTTCACCCTTAAAAAAAATGCAATACATACAGTAGGTGAATCACACTCGTTGAAGCATCTATGAAAGATATAAAACAATATAGTGTAATACAGTCAGTAGATATATAGAATAAAATTAAAAAGGGAATCAAGTACTCACAAACCAGGAGCCAAATATAAACATATGGCTCTCATGGGAACAGAGGCGGCTCTCTAATTAGGCGATTTAGGCCTAAATCGCCTTAGGGCAGTGTGACAGGTCGGGTCCTCGGTCAGAGACCGAGGACCCGACACAGGAGGGTGCCCGGCGGCTTGCCCTTAATGCCGCCGGGTGCGAGGCCCCTCCTATGCCTGCCCGGGAGAGCCATTGCCCCAGCTCTGCACCCGGCGGAGCTGCAGACCGTAAAGGGAGCCCACCGGACCACCAGGGAAACAGCCTGGCCGCCCACTGGACCACCAGGGATCCTAAGGTATGCCTCCGCTCCCCACCCTGCCCTCCTACCACCCTCTGTCCCAGCCCCCACACCACCACTGCCCCAGCCCCCACACCACCACTGCCCCAGCCACCCCACCACCATTGCCCCAGCCACCCCACCACCACTGCCCCAGCCACCCCACCACCATTGCCCCAGCCACCCTCTGCCCCAGCAAGCCCACCACCACTGCCACCCCACCACCACTGCCCCAGCCACCCACTGCCCCAGCCACTCCACCACCCTCTGCCCCAGCCACCCCACCACCAATGACCCAGCCACCCCATCACCACTGCCCCAGCCACCCCACCACCACTGCCCCAGCCACCCTCTGCCCCAGCCACCCCACCACCAATGACCCAGCCACCCCACCACCACTGCCCCAGCCACCCTCTGCCCCAGCAAGCCCACCACCACTGCCACCCCACCACCACTGCCCCAGCCACCCACTGCCCCAGCCACCCCACCACCACTGCCCCAGCCACCCCGCCACCACTGCCCCAGCCACCCTCTGCCCCAGCCACCCCACCACCAATGACCCAGCCACCCCATCACCACTGCCCCAGCCACCCCACCACCACTGCCCCAGCCACCCTCTGCCCCAGCCACCCCATCACCACTGCCCCAGCCACCCCACCACCACTGCCCCAGCCACCCTCTGCCCCAGCTAGCCCACCACCACTGCCACCCCACCACCACTGTCCCAGCCACCCTCTGCCCCAGCCACCCCACCACCACTGCCCCAGCCACCCCGCCACCCTCTGCCCCAGCCACCCCGCCACCCTCTGCCCCAGCCACCCCGCCACCCTCTGCCCCAGACACCCCACCACCCTCTGCCCCAGCCACCCTACCACCACTGCCCCAGCCACCCCACCACTACCCTGTCACTGTCCTCCTACCACCCCCTGCCCTGTCATAGTCCCACCTACCGCCCCAGCCACCCTCTGCCCTCTTACCACCCCAGCCCCCCCACCACCCTCTGCCCCAGCCACCCTCTGCCCCAGCCACCCACTGCCCCAGCCACCCCAGCCACCCACTGCCCCAGCCACCCACTGCCCCAGCCACCCCACCACCACTGCCCCAGCCACCCCACCACCACTGCCCCAGCCACCCCACAACCACTGCCCCAGCCACCCCACCACCACTGCCCCAGCCACCCTACCACCACTGCCCCAGCCACCCTCTGCCCTCGCCACCCTCTGCCCTCCTACTACCCTGTCACTGTCCTCCTAGCACCCCCTGCCCTGTCATAGCCCCCCCTACCATCCCAGCCACCCTCTGTCCTCCTACCAACCCCTGGCCCAGCCACCCTCTGCCCTCTTACCACCCCCTGCCCCAGCCACCCTACCACCCTCTGCCGTCCTACTATACTATGCCCCCTACCATCCTCTGCCCTGTCACAGCCACCATACCAACCTCTGCTCCCTACTACCTGTACCCTGTCACTGCCCTCCTACCACCCCCAGCCCAAGCCACCCTCTGCCCTCCTACCTCCCCACTACCCTGTCACTGTCCTCCTACCACCCTCTGCCCCAGCCACCCTCTGCCCTCCTACCACCCCACTACCCTGTCACTGTACTCCTACCACCCTCTGCCCTCCTACCATCCTATGCCCCTACCATCCCCTGCCCTGTCACAGCCACCCTACCACCTTCTGCTCCCTACCACCCCGTACCCTGTCACTGCCCTCCTGCAACCCCCTGTCACAGCCACCCTACCACCCCGTACCCTGTCACTGCCGTCCTACCACCCCGTGCTTTGTCATAACCCCCCTGCCCCAGGGGAACCCTACCACCCTCTGCCCCAGCCACCCTCTGCCCCCCTACTGTCCTCCTACCACCTCACTACCTTGTCACAGCCCCCCTACCACCACCTGCCCCACCACCCCCTGCTCCAGCCCCCCCACTACCCCTTGTCCTGTCAAAGTCTCCTACCCTCTCACAGCTCCTCTACCCTGTCACCCCACACCCACCCAATCACAGCCTTCCCACACACACGCACTGTCACAACTTTCCACCGCACACCTTGTCATTCCCCAACCGGACCCTATCATTACCACACACACTGACATCCCCTTCACATACACTATCACCATTCCCAAACAGTTCAGACCCCACACACTGCCGCCCCCTACACCCAGCCAAACTTACATAACCCCTCCTAATCCTGTCACTCTCACCCACTGCAACCATACAATACTCCTTGCTTTGCCACACCTACCCTATTGCATTAACCCCCCCATCAACCCTGTCAGACTCACCTTCTCTTGCACTGTCACACTCACCCCCCGACCCTGTCACTCATCCTCTATCAGTCTGTCCCACTCACCCCCTTCACCCTGCCACACTCACCCTATTACATAAACCCTTACAATCCTGTACTCCAACTGTGCAACACTCACCCCAAACCCTGTCACACATAGGTAGACAATGCCAGATACACTCAAATATACATATTCCGGCACTTATGTATACACGACTGCAAGGCTATGTAACCATACCCCTCAGTCATGTATAAACGATTGGCATAATTGCTAATTAAATTTGTTTATTGCAAATTAAGTTAGTTTGCATATTATGCCATAACTACAGTCAGAGAGATCATAATGCGGCGGCACAGGGAGCCGCTACACTGCAAGCCTCTGAACGATGAATACAGAGACTAGCTCTCTGTATCCAGCGCTGCAAGCTCGTCCTTAAATACAACAACAGCTCCTTATACACACAATGCAACCCCTATTTTTAACTTTAGGTGTTAGTGGGGGCCTCAAGTTTGAGTTTCGCCTAAGGCCTCACAAAGTCTAGAGCCGCCACTGCATGGGAACATCACTGGGACCATTATATAGGATGTCCCTCTCCTTTTTAGGAATCTTCTTATGATGGATCTGATGCAGTGTGATGAAAAGTAACTTGCCACACTTACTTCATAAGTAAAGTGTTTATTAATCCAAAAATAAAATAACATAAAAACGAAAAGCAAGTTGCAACAAACACTGGGTCCACAGTCTTACTTCAGTCCAATATTTGGAAATGTCCGAAACGCGTTTCGCCCCGTACCAGGGGCTTCCTCAGTCGGCAATAAGTGTTCTCTCCTCCTCGGCGTCTTTTTGTATCCGTTTAGGTGAGTATTTCCGGGTTCCACTAGCTTGTGTGGAACGCATCCGTTATCCAGTTCTGGGCGCTTTCAGGTTTCACTTCCGGATCACGTAAACGCACGGCAGATGTAGTTGGAACGCACAGCGTATGACGTGTGCGTTTCATATAAGATTTAGTCAGTCCGATGTAACACAAAGTCCCACAGCACGGATACATAGATATTCAAAACAGTGCTTCTTGGAATGAAGAAGATTAATCTTAAAATCTTCTAAATACAATTTTAAAAAGCTAGTGCATGGCTGATATTAAAACGAAAATATATTATAAATATCAAAATCTTTCTTATCAATATTAAAGTGCTGATACTTTGTATTTTGTGCTCCCAAAAGGTATATGTTAAAAAAGAAGTGGTGCATTAATTAATAAATTGACATTTCACCCTTAACACAGAAAAGATAAGCACAACTTAGCATATTCTGATGTATTTGTTTGGAAAACTGTTTACACGCTTTGTTGACTTCCTAAAACCTTTTGGCAATAACCGGAATTCAGATGTGTTCAGGAAACTACTGCAAAGTAGAATGGAGTAAATAGTAAATTATATAATATCACTCACAGAGCAAATGCAGGGAAAACATAAAATAACATAAAAAGAAGGTCCTATGCAATAGACGGGACACAAGGCTGTTGGACTAGCTCTTTTGTATTTAATATAAGCATGAATCACCTGGCTCTCTCACCCAGGAATAAATTTCAATTTATGATACTTAAGAATAAAACCCAAAAAGATGTTGTGGTGTTTTTTTCTATTTATTTTAAAAGTAAGCTATTCCTAATTTGGAATATATTTTAGTGCTTCAGGAAATGTCACACAGACTAAAAAAAAACTCTTAGAGAAAACATAATCTGAGAAATTATCAGCAAGAGACCAAATTGTTTTCCATATAGCCAGCTTTAAAACTCTTATTAAAATAATAGTGTAATTAAGTACTGTATCAGTACAAGTACTCATATCAGTATTTTTGCCTGGTAAGCCAGCAGCTGAACAGAAACATGATTTATTTTCTTTGTAACAATACCTGTAAGGCTAAACAAATGCACCAGACTATACATACAGAATAGCACGAGGGAGGCACACCTTACTGCCAGACATAAACAACAGAAAATAAAACTTCTGGGAGGCCCTCCTTGATGGTTATTAAGAGGTCAACCAAATTAGAAGCCAAAAATTACTGAACTGAAAGAACAGAATGCACAATGAAAAGGAATTAAAGAACAAAAAGCACACGTTGTCGATACATGCTCTGAGATCAGCGACCCAAACTCTTTGACCTCCAAGATAAATATCAACCTTGTCAAAGTGAGAAACCCTAGATGTACTCAAATGATGACTTAATACAGAAAAAAAAAACATGAGTCTACATTGACACACCTGGAACCCTAAGGAAGACTGAATTTGTATAAAATGCAATATGGGTCCTTTCAGACTTAACAACATCACAGACCCTTCAAAACTATTAGACATACAACATATTACAATCATGCCAGGTGAAATGGAGAGATAGTACAATTGTGTATCCGATTAAGGAATAGCTAGTGAAGCAAATTGAAAACTGCTTTTGACAAACAATGTATCTATTAAACGCATTCTATTTTACTGTAAGTAACAAAGTTGGAATCAGACTATTTATGTCTATTTGCAATTCCTTATGTAGTTAGACTTTTTACCTTTGACTTGCTAGTCTAAATTTTTAATGTTAATGGAATAGAATGTTGAGTAAAAAAAATAATAATTATAACCAATTTTACTTTTGCAATGAAGTCTATAATGTTGCTTTTTATTAAAGCATGGTTAACATCTATATTGCAACTCAAACTTCTTAGATCCTCTTGTGTGCCCTTTAACACCATAGTTTCCAACATGTGAACATTTTTTCCAGGGACACTTTGGAAAAGGTCCCCAACACTTTTTTACATCTAATTTTCAGAAGTACTGTCTCCCGAGGGTCGCTTCTGCTCTCCCTTGACCGTCACTTCTTTGACATAGAGAAATACCATTTTTTAAATATAAAAAAATTCTTAAACTATACATTTGGTTGCAAAGCTGCTTAGACAATGTATATATTAAATGTTATGCTCATTCAAAAGACCATAAGTAGCAGGTACCTTTTTAAAGATACACAACATGTACCCTTTTAAATATATACACACATATATTAATATACGTATACAGGCATCATAGTCTCAGAAAGTCACTGTTGCGGTCACCGGCCCACCGTGTGGCACGGCCGTGCCCGACCGACACGGTCTCGCCGACATCACAAGCTTACCTGCTCGTCGGCGAGCCGGCAACCGCTCCTCCAGGTCTTCTGGGCCTCGCGCCCAAATCAAAGATGGCGCTGACCACGTAGTCGCGTCCATCTCTAGCTCCGCCCCCAAAAATTATACTAATGTGCGCGTGACTTCACGACGTCAACGCACGTGCACGTTCTGGGGTCAGAGGTCGCCCTCTGACCATTCAGAGCATAGAGAGGGATATTTAAATCCCTAACTCACCCCAGTACCCTGTCGTGGTTTCCTGTTCCTGGTTTCCTGAGAGTGCGTTTATCTTTGTGAATCTGATTTCCTGGTATACTGTTCTTGGCTTTTCCCTGGTTATTCTGAATTCTGGTTTCCCTGACTTGGCTTGTATAAACGGTATTGTGTATTTCTGTCTTCCTTGACCTCGGCTTTCCCTTTGACCATTCTCTGTCTCTAGCGTATTAGTCCGGCCATTCTAAGGTCCGGTTTACGCTCTGTCCTTTTATTTCCTTTCCTTTCTTATGTATATGTTTACATAGTTTCTGCGTGCTGGACAGCACTAGCAGTCGTGACAATCACATAGAAACATAGAATGTGATGGCAGATAAAAACTATTCGGCCCATCTAGTCTGCCCAATTTTCTAAATACTTTCATTAGTCCCTGGCCCTATCTTATAGCTAGGGTAGCCTTATGTCTATCCCACAATGCTTAAACTCCTGTGTTAACATCTACCACTTCCACTGGAAGGCTATTCCATGCATCCACTGCCCTCTCAGTAAAGTAATACTTCCTGATATTATTTTGAAACCTTTTTCCTTCTAATTTAACCCCTTATGACCGGAGGGCGTACTATTACGTCCTTTTAAAAGCGGCTCTAAACGCCGCAGGGCGTAATAGTACGCCCTCCGGTTTTTAGTAACTTACCCGGTCGCCGGCGGTCCCACGCCAGCGATTGCGGTTGGGGGGACTCCCAGGGAGCCCCCCCGCGGCAGATCTTCCTCCTCCGGTCCCTCCCGGTCATGTGAGAGTGAGGTCCTTGCGAGGACCTCACAATCACATGGCCGGGATAGCTGGCTTCTGTATTGCCAGCAGGGGGACTAACTGTAATGACAGTTGGTCCCCCTGCTGGCTGAAAATAAAATCAAATAAAGTTAAAAGTGTAAAAAAAAAATATATATACTTAGATCATATATTATATATATATATATATATGATCTAAGTATATATATATATATATATATATATATATATATATATACACATATACACACATACACATACACCGTCTAGGTGTATTTTAATATTAATATATATATATAATTGTATATATATATATTAATATAAAATTACACGTAGACTGATACTGATTAAATATATATATATAATTATTGTTATATATATATTTATAAATATATATATAAAAATAAATATGTAAATACGTAAAAAAATAAAATAAAAAAATAATTAAAAATAAAATATTAAAAAATATATAGATGTGTTTTATTTCGTTCTAACTGTATTGTGATATTAATATATATATATATATATTTATATCAAAATACACGTAGAACGAAATAATATATATATCTATATACATAAATATATACGTATATATCACTATATATATACCTATATATAAATAAAAATATTTTCAAAAAAAAAAAATATATATATATATACACATATGTGTATATATATATACATATATTAATTCTACACATATATTTATGTAATAATTTTACATAATTAGGTATCCTAATTAATTACAATTAGCGGGACCTGCCTGACCACCCATGCCGAAAGTATAGGGAATTTAATTTGCTAGCACTATATTTAACCCTATAACTTTCCAAGACACCATAAAACCTGTACATGGGGGGTACTGTTTTACTCGGGAGACTTCGCTGAACACAAATATTAGTGCTTCAAAACAGTAAAATGTATTACAACCATGATATCGCCAGTAAAAGTGACATTTTTTGCATTTTTCACGCACAAACAGCAGTTACACGGACGATATTATTGCTGCAATACTTTTTACTGTTTTGAAACACAAATATTTGTGTTCAGCGAAGTCTCCTGAGTACAACAGTACCCCTCATGTACAGGTTTTATGGTGTTTTCAAAAATTACAGCGTCAAATATAAGGCTTGTTTCATTTTTTTCACATTAAAATTCGCCAGATTGCTTACGTTGCCTTTATGACCCTATGGTAGCCCAAGAATGAAAATTACCCCTATGATGGCATACTATTTGCAATAGTAGACAACCAAAGGTATTGCAAATGGGGTATGTCCAGTCTTTTTTAGTAGCCACTTAGTCACAAACACTGGCCAAAATTGGCGTTTTTTGCATTTTTCACACACAAACAAATACTAACGCTAACTTTGGCCAGTGTTTGTGACCAAATGGCTACTAAAAAAGACTGGACATCCCTTATTTGCAATACCTTGGGTTGTCTACTATTGCAAATGGTATGCCATTATGGGTGTAAATTTATTTCCTGGGCTACTATACAGTCTCAAAGGCAACGTAACCAATCTGGCGAATTTCAATTTCAAATGTAACACGCTATATTTGACCCTGTAACTTCCCAAAACACCATAAAACCTGTACATAGGGGGTACTGTTTTACACGCAAGACTTTGCTGAATACAAATATGTGTATTTTATTGCAGTAAAAGCAAACAGTATTATGACATTGACAGTTAAAATGTCATGTAGAACTAAAAAAATCTAAAAAATCTTATTTTCTCCCATTTTTTTCATATTAAATTGTTTCATAGCTAAATATTTGATATTAAATGAAAGCCCTGTTTCCCCTGAATAAAATGATATATAATAAGGGGGGGTGCATTTAATATGAAAGAGGTGAATTACGGTTGGACAGACATATAGCACAAATGCCAGGTTTTGTTTACGTTTTGTTTCGTTCACAACTTGTACATTTGGCTGCGGTGTTAAGGGGTTAAGACTATGTCCTCTTGCTGTGGTAGTTTTTCTTCTTTTAAATATAGTCTCCTCCTTTACTGTGTTGATTCCCTTTATGTATTTAAATGTTTCTATCATTTCCCCCCTGTCTCATCTTTCCACCAAGCTATACATGTTAAGATCCTTTAACCTTTCCTGCTAAGTTTTATCCTGCAATCCATGAACCAGTTTAGTAGCCCTTCTCTGAACTCTCTCTAAGGTATCAATATCTTTCTGGAGATACGGTCTCCAGTACTGCGTACAATACTCCAAGTCACCAGTGTTCTGTACAATGGCATGAGCACTTCGCTCTTTCTACTGCTAATACCTCTCCCTATACAACCAAGCATTCTACTAGCATTTCCTGCTGCTCTATTACATTTTTTATTCTATTACATCACATTCTATTACATCACATATTTTATTAATAATAATAATAACAAAGTAAAACTAGTTACATTTGTACTCAAAAGTATTAAACACCTGTTAAAAATCAGGTTTATTGTCAAAATATACAGACTTTCAGCTGTTTGCAATGAACAAATCAAACAAAATGCAAACTCCTTCATTGCAAGCATCAATAGTACTTAACAGCCCTCTTGCTGTTATAACTTGAAGCAAACGAGATGCATATGGCCTTACAGTTCAATAATATGTTTGCGTGCTGCAACAACCTTCCTCAAATCCCACTAGAGATTTTCTATGGCAGGGGTGCCCAAAAGGTAGAAACCCAGATATTGTTGAACTACAACTCCCATGATGCTTTGCATGCCTTTAGAATGGCAAAGCATAATGGAAGCTGTAGTTTTAAACACTTCTGGGGATCTGCCTTTTGGGCACCCCTGTTTTGGGGGGTTCAAATCAGATGATTGCCACTGTCACATTTTTAATGACTTCTACTGCAACCAAGCCTTTGTGGAATTTGAGGTATGCTAAGGATCTTTGTCTTGTTGGAAGGTCCAATGACGCCCAAGCTTTAGCCTCCTCATAGATGGCATGATGTTTTCTTCTAGGATTTCCTGATACTTCAATCAATCCATCTGCGTGCCTTCCATACGCTGCAGGTTTCCAGTGCCAGCGGATGCAGCCCCAAAACATCACCAAGCCACCACCATGCTTCATTCTTCTTCCTTTAGACACACCACTGATCTATTGGGCCGGAATGTTGTGTTCCAGTTGTGTGTCATCGCTCCACAGGACAGAATCCCAAAACTTCTGTGGCTTGTTTATGTGATTTTGAGCATATTGGAGCTGACCTTTCTTGTGCTTTTGGATTCAGTAGGGGTGAACATCTTGGAGTTCTGACATGGAATCCTTTGGCGTTTAGTGCGCACCTTACTGTGCTCACTGAAACCTCAGTGCCTGTTGCTACCAAGTCTTGCTGCAGTTCTCTTGCCATTTTTTGAAGGTTTTTCACTACCTGTCTTCTCAGAAATCTGGTTGCAATCACTGATTGCTTCCTTTTTCTGCCCAGGTAGTGTTACCACGTCAACTTGAACTTGCAAGCTATGCTTCCAACGGTGTTTCGAGGAACAGTCAGTGCATTCGCTATCCTTTTGTATCCTGTTCCTTTTTTGTGAAGGGTGATGATCTCTTCTCTTAACTTTGTGGAACATTCTTTTGATTTAGCCATATATCTAACATGCAGTCAAACATGACATTCAACAAAGCATTAGTAAGGTAAGGTATTTCAAGAGTTCCAGCTCAAGCACACCTGGTGCAACTAATGAAGCAATTGATTAGGTGCATCAGGTGTGCTTGAGACAACATCTGTTTTGCATATTTGTGCTGTTGTGAGGGATTCTATTCTGGAGATTGAAGAATTTTGAGACTGGAGAAGTCATTATAAGTTGCATTTTCAGTTGAATTTGGGGAAACCACTTGAAGCATTTGTTGTGTTAAGCTTTTTCAACTGCTTTTGTTTGATTAGTTAATTGCAAACAGCTGAAAGTGTACATTTTGACAATCAACCTGATTTTTAATGGGGGTTGAATCATTTTGATTACATCTGTCACTTTATATATACCTCAAAGAAATCATTTAAGGAATGGATGCTCTCCTTGGCACACACTCTCATACTGACATACTTACACCCACTGATATACACATACACACACAGACTGACCCATAAAGACACACACATTGTCCCATACACACATTGACACACACAGACTGACCTTTACATACACACACACAAAACCAGACACAGTCACTACAAACAGTGACCCATATTTACACACGCTGGCCTAAACATTGACCCATACACACAAACCCTGACACGCACACACTGATCCATACAGACACTAAATACTGATCCATACTCACACAGTCATTGACACACACATTCACTGGCCCGTAGAGAGTGCACACTCGCTAGCAGCCACCTGCATATCATACTGGGTGGTGGTCTGACTGAGCCATTGTTCTCACCAGTATATTCCTATGTTTGTAAGTGATGCTTTTACTTTATATTACATGCAATAAAATCCATGCAGAAGATTCTATATTTAGATTTATGTACTGACAGTATGTAATATTTTTTAATAGCTTTTAGTTAATGGGATATGTCTAGGGATTAATTATCAAATTAATCTTTTAAGCCATTTATTTTAGGAGTGTACTTTTCAATGGATAGTGACCAATGTCCATTGGTGACTTTTGCTCTGGCAAATGCCCCAGACATCTGTTTCCTAGCAAAATGTGCCTAGTACTGGTTAATCAGTTTACTTTTATACATACAGTTTTAAATACAAGTGTTCTGGTACAGTGACCTGACCTATCTCCATCCATCTGTGGTCTTCAGCAGGGACTATGAGCTAAGAGGTCTAAAGTTTTGACAGTCGTCATCAGTCCTCCTCTGTCTCTCAACCTAGTTGACTAGTATGCAAGACATGTTATGGAACTATAAGTCCCAGCACTCTCAGCCTGGTATTATAAGGTGTTCTTGTCCACAGCATCCAATGTGCAGCTGCATTAACCCCTTAAGGACGCATGACGGAAATTTCCCGTCATGCTGGTCCTACCCTTAAGGACGCATGACGGAACATTTCCGTCATGCAGTATTTTTCCAGCAGGGTCTATTACCTTGCTGGTAACTATGAGCCCCAGGTATCATTTGATTCCTGGGGCTCCCCTCTCTCACCTGGCGCCAGAATTAGTGGCCCCAGACTGACTGATGCTCTGTTTGCAGAGCTCAAAGTGAGCGCTGCAAACAAGCATTTAAATGGGGATTTAAATCCCCACTATTACAATTTGGTGTGATCAGGGTTAAATCCCTGCTAACACAAGGGAGTTCCAGGTATCAATGGAAACCTGGGGCTCCCCTCTATCAGCTGGGGACATTTTTAGTGACCCCAGCCTTTTTGATGAGTTACATGCAGTGCTGGAAGTCAGCACGGCATGTATCTGCTTAAATAGGCATTTAAATGCCTATATCTAGATTGTGGTGTAAGCAGGGTTAAATCCCTGCTCACACCAGGAAACCCAGGTATCATTAGAAACCTGGGACTCCCCTCTGTCAGCTGGGGTCATTTTTAATGTCCACAGACTGACAGCTGAGCTGCATGCAGAGCTCAAAGTGAGATCGGCATGCAGCTGTTTAAATGGGGATTTAAATCCCCATAGAGCACAATGCAGTGTGAGCAGGGTTAAATCCCTGCTCACACTAGGAAACCCAGGTATCATTAGAAACCTGGATGTCCCCTCTGTCAGCTGGGGCCATTTTTAGTGGCCCCAGGTTTTTTTATGAGCTGCATGCAGCGCCCAAAGTGAGGTCGGCTTTAAATCCCCATAGACAGCAATGTAGTGTGAGCAGGGTTCATTAGAAACCTGGGGGTCCCCTCTGTCAGTTGGGGCCATTTTTAGTGGCCCCAGACTTTTTGATGAGCTGCATGCAGTGCTGAAAGTTAGCACTGCATGTAGCCATTTAAATCCACAAAGAACACAGCAGCTGAGCGATCAAGCTCAGCTACAGTCATTCTCTCAAGTGATCTGGTGCTTGGGAGACCCCCAGGGTCTGAACAAACCCTGGAGGATCACCCTCTATGCCCCAATGCCATTCTGATCAGTGATGGGCATTTTTAGTTGCCCAGCACAGATCGCATTGCATTGGGCATAATGTCTTCAATGTAAGAGATGGGAGACTGCAATACTGAAAATAGCCAGTAGATGGCAGCAACATACCACTGTGTTTTAGTTTAAAATCCCTTTACTAATATCAGCACTGATATTAGTAGAGGGAAACCTTTGGGATTAAGATTAAATTAAGGATTATTATTCGGTTTAGCATAAGTACTAGATTTATTATCAGGTTTATTACTAGGTTTATTATTAAGTTTATGTTTAATATTAGGTTTATAATTAATTGTAGTATTGGGATTATGTTTCAGATTAGGATTCAGATTATGGTTCAGATTAGGATTAGGGTCAGCACGGGCATCCCTTGCTGAATATAGCAAGGGAATTCCTCGGCTGACACCAGCAGGGGGAATCATTTTAACACTATTGCTAAAGGTAGGATTGAGATTTGGATTAAGGTTATAATTAGGGTTACACATGGGATTACGTTATGGGTTAGGATTGTGGTAATGGTTTATTATTAGATTGAGGGTTAGATTTGGGATTAGGATTTGGTTTAGAATTAGGGCTTGGTTTAGGATTAGAGATTTAGATTAATATTACGATCGCTACTTTCCAAAGATATGCATATGGGGTATATTTGTTTTAAATATTTTTATTGTTATCACAACATAAAAGCAGGTTTCAAGTGTAAAACTGTTTAAGCAGGTAGTTGCCTTCGCAGAGGCGTGCGTATTTAAGTTTCAGTTAGCATGGGGCAAATTCGTCTGAGTATCATGTATTTGCCTACGCAGAGGCAATTGAGTCATTGTAGGCATGTATTCACAAATATTACGTTTACATAAGCTTTGCAGGGTTGGACATCGATAAACAAGAATATTCTGTACTGAACTAGTATAACAAAGGTAGCGAGTTAAGAAGAAGAAAAATGAACAAAGAACTATTAACTGAAGAGTATGTCTTAGTTATGCGTTTTAGACCATTGCACATTTGTGTGCTCCAGCATATTTCCAGTTGCCTGTAAACAGTTGGTCGTGCTGTCTGGTATTTAACGTAGTTGGCCTGCTGACTTGGCTAGCGTCTTAGTGTGCGTTCTATGTAGGCCTGTGTGTGTGCCCCAATCCTGTGGGTCGTATTTGTCTGAGAGTTCGGTTTGGGGTCTGGGGTCTGTACGTGTGTGTGTGTTTGTTTAGAGTATTGTCGTAACGTATTTGTGTGTAGCCCTTTTGTATATTTCTCTCTGCGTCTCGGTTGTTTGTTTGTCAAGGCCGGGACGTGGTCTTTGTGTCCTCGTGTTGGGTTGTATCGTGTGTGTAGTGTCTCTAGTCCGACATGTTCAGTGGGGGGTATCTCTCCCCTGTCTGTCTGTCGCGTGTCGCTGCCGTGTCCGTCTTGTGTGACATGGTAGTAGGTCTGGTCCAAGTTTGGTGGGGGATGGTGGGTTGGTGTAAGGGTATGGGGTCATTTGTGGCTCCTTCCCCTGCTGCTGCTCCACTCCGCCGCACCCCTCCGCCCCCCCTCTGGTTTCCCCTGCTGCTCTCTCCTTCCTCTCGTCTCCCCCGGTTACTGCTGGACTAGGCGTAGTTGAAAGTCGTTCGATGTGGTTATCCTCATCCAGTGGAACCAGCGTGAGATGTAACGGTCTCTGAGCTTCGGGGTGTTTGCCTTTATATCTTCGTACTTCCTGGTGGTTTCCACCTCTTCCACCCACCGCGATATCGGGGGTACGTTTCCCTGTTTCCAATAGATGGGGATTATAGCTTTGGCTGCGTTTAGCAGTCGCGGTATAACGGACCTGCTGTATGTTTGCACTGCTATGGTGGTATGATGGAGGAGGAAGGCTGCCGGGGTTCTTGGGAGCATCTCGTCTGACACCTCTCGTATGACGTCCCTGACCGTGTCCCAAAATGGCGTTAGCCGTGTGCATGACCACCAGATATGTAAAAATGTGCCTGTTTCCTCCCCGCATCTCCAGCAGGTATCTGGCATGTCTGGGTTCCTAGCGTGTAGTGTTGTTGGTGTCAAATACCATCTGGTGAGTATCTTGTAGGAGTTTTCTTGTAGGCGTGCGGAGCTAGGCGTTTTTTGTACTAGGGTGAGGCATTTGTCCCAGTCTGCCTCTGACATGGGCTCGTCAAGGTCTTCCTCCCAATTCCTTATACAAGGCGGCGCCAATATGTATCTGCTGGTGATCAGTATGGTATATATCTGTGAGATGGCTCGGGGTGTTTCCTTGTCTTGCATGCAGATTCGTTCGAATTGTGTCGTCTCCCTCGTCAGGGACGGTTTTTGTGGAATCGATCTGGCGTATTGGGAGAGCTGTGCTCTGGCCAGCGTATGGGAGAATGTGTGTAGTCTGTCTGGGAAGAGTTCTGGTAATGGCCGAATGTTGAACGGGTGCACAAGGACGTCCTTCATGCGGGGGATAGCCGTGTGGCCCGTTGGGCCCGGTCTGGGACCAAGGTCTCCCGCTGGGAAGTCCGGGTTGCCCCTCAGTGGCAGCAGCGGACCTGGATCTGTCGTTAGGTATTGTTTCAGCCCCTGCCTGTGCCAGATTTTCATGGTTGCCGCCACGAAGGGGTTGGTGATGCGTTTACTTCTGTATGCCGCCGCGGGTATCCAGGGTAGCGTCCGAAGGTCGCAGTTGATGGTGTCGGATTCCAGTTGGGTCCATGGTTTTGTGCCGCTGGCTATCGTCCAACTGGCCACTCGTGTTAGGTGTGTGGCGTGGTAGTATTTTTCAAAGTCAGGGAGTGCCAGGCCTCCTCGAAGTTTAGGTAGGATTAACTGGTTGTGTGCTATGCGTGGGGACCTGCCTTTCCATATAAACTTGCGGACCTCGGCCTTCAGTGCCTTAAAGAATGTTTGGGGGGCTTGGATCGGTACTGCCTGGAACACGAACAGCAGCTTGGGCAGTAGTGTCATCTTAACCGCATTTATCCTCCCTAGCCAGGAAATGTAGAGGGCATTCCATCCGTGAAGTTCCTCCATCGCTTTTTTTAATATAGGGAGATAATTTTGTGCGTACAAGTCTGCCGGGTTGGTGGTGAGCCAAACCCCTAGATATCGCATGCGGTGGTCGCACCAGCGGTATGGGTGTTGTCTCTGAAGGGTCTGTCTATCCGCGTGTTTGATGGTCAAGTTCAGTATCTCAGATTTTGTGTAATTGATTTTAAGGTTGGAGACCCGCCCGTATTCCTCGAATTCTTTCTGTATCGCTGGTAGGGAGGTTTGCGGGTTCGTGACCACGAATAGCATATCATCTGCATACGCTAGTGTTTTGTGATGTGTGTCCCCTATCTTGATCCCCTGGATGTCCGCATTGTGCCTGATCCTGTTCAGGAATGGCTCCAGCGTCAGCGCGAATAGTAACGGCGACAGCGGGCAGCCTTGTCTGGTCCCATTGTGGATCTGGAACGGGTCTGTCAGTGCGCCGTTGATCCTGATTCGTGCCGTCGGGCAGGTGTATAGTGCCCTCGTCCAGGTGCTGTATTTTGGTCCTATTCCTATGGCGTGGAGGGTTTCCATCAGCAGGTCCCAGTCCACCCGGTCGAACGCCTTCTCCGCGTCCGTGGACAGAAGGAGGGTTCCGTGCTGCTGGGTCCTGACGTGTGCTATGATATTCAGGGCCCGGATCGTGTTGTCCCTCACCTCCCTGCCTGGGATGAATCCAGTTTGGTCCGGGTGGATCGTGGCCGGCAGTAGTGGCGCCAGCCGCGACGCCATGACGCTGGCAAGGAGTTTAATATCGGTGTTTAGTACCGATATCGGGCGATAGCTTGGGCACACTGTCGGGTCTTTTCCTTCCTTCGGCAGCAGGGTGATATTCGCCGAGGTGAACTGCGCCGTTGGCGTGGCCCCCTCTTGAATGGAGTTCAGGGCTCGCAGCAGTTTCGGAACGACCTCCTGTGCGAAGACTTTGTAGTATTGAAGGGGGAGTCCGTCCGGCCCCGGCGCTCTGCCCGTCTTCGCCTTCTTCATCGCGTACGCCAGTTCTTCCGTTGTGATGGGGGCTTCCAATGCTTCTCGGTCGGCCTCTTGTAGTTTCGGCATGTGTGCCGAATTCAGGTATCTGTGTATGGCATCGGTTTTGTCCGGTTGTGGGTTTCCCTGTTCGTCTCGCCTGAGGTGATATAGGCCCTGGTAGTAGGTGTGGAATTCTGTCGCTATCTGGTCTGGGAGGTGCTTGAGTCGTTGCTGCGTATCTTTTATCTTGGGGATGTATAGTTGAGTTTTTCTTTGTTTCAGAAGGTTTGCCAGCAGTCTCCCGCATTTATCGCCATGTTCATGTATCATGTGTCTGTAGTGTTGGTATGAGCGTTGGATGGCTCGGTTGAGGTGTGTTGTAAGTTGGGTTCGTTTGGCTGTTAGGTCTCTGTACGTCTGTGCGTCAAGGGTTCGTTTGTGTCTGGCCTCCAGGGCTGCTATATCTTTGCTGAGTTCGAGCGTCTCCCGCATCGCCGCCCTCTTGCGGGCTGCGCATATGGCGATGATCCGGCCTCTGACGACCGTTTTATGCGCTTCCCAGCACGTCAGCGGTGTCACTTCCTCCGTTTCATTGGTTTGAAAGTATTCTCTTATGGTGTTACTGATCTTGTCTGCTTCCACCCCATCCGAAAGGATCGATTCGTTTAGTCTCCATGACATTTGCCGGGGTCTGTATAATGGCGATTTGAGCCGCATTCGTATTGGGCTGTGATCTGACCAGGTCATTGGTAGGATCTCTGCGTCTCGGAGCAGGTTCAGGTTGTGATGTGTCGTCAGGAAGTAGTCCAATCTCGTGTATGTCAAGTGTGTCTGTGAATAGAAGGTGTAGTCCTTGGTTGTTGGGTGCAGTGCTCGCCAGCAGTCTGCTAATTGGTGGGCATGTAGAAGGCGGAGTGTGTTGGCGTGTTTGTCGCGTGGTGTTGTTCCGCGTGGTGACGTGGAGTCCTGATCTGGGTGCAGTGCCAAGTTCAAGTCTCCCCCGATGATCAAGGTGCCCTCCGTGAATTTCATCAAGGTGCTTAGGGCATTCCGGAGGAAGTAGTGCTGTTTCGTGTTTGGAGCATACAGGTTGGCGAATGTGTAGGTCTGATCTACTATTGTGCCTTTTGTGAAAAGGTATCTGCCTTGTTTGCACCTGAGGGTGGCTATCTCCTTGTATGGGGTCCCGTTTGAAAAGAGAATGCAGACTCCTAGTGTTCTTTTATCCGGGTTGTTACTAAAGTACCCTGTTCGGAAGTTGCGGTCTTTCAAGGCTGGCGCCCTGCCTTCTTGGAAGTGCGTTTCTTGGATAAATGCCACCGACGCCCTGTAGTGTTTCAGGTCTCTCAGGAGCCTTGTGCGCTTCTCTCTGACGTTGAGGCCGTTTACATTGTAGGAGAGTATGCTCAGGTCTTCCCGGGTGTACCCGTCGGGGCTCGGGGTCGGCATCGTCAGGGCAGCCGCAGGGGGTGGATAGGAGGGTAAGGGCAGGAAGGGGCGGAGGATGAGGTTGTGGTTAGTGTGTTTGTATAGTGTGGTGCGGTTCTGTGTTTAGTCTCTCCTTGTGCTAGTGCTGTGTGGGTCTACGTAATCCGTAGAAGTACTGTGAACTTTAGGTTAATGGACAATCGTCCCGGTGGATTGACCGTGTAGCTCCACCAGTTGGTGGGCTTGGGTCGTTTCCGGGAGTTGTATGGCCCCCTAGTATCGGGGGTTTCTGTGTCCTACACCTGTGGGGGTGTCGGGTAGTTCGTCCGTGGTGGGTTATCCCTCCGCTTGTCGTAAATAGTAGTTAGTTCTAGTAGTAGTCTGTGGTCCTTCGTCTCCTAAGTGGCTGTGTGTCGGTAGCGTCTGCTCGGTTTCTCTGTGTGTGTTGGGTTTTATACTGTGTGTGCGCGGTGCGCTGTGCCGTGTGCGTGTTGTTACTGCCGCGCTCTTACAGCTTTTCTGATTCTGAATTGTATTGCCTTGGGTACGGTGTGCCGTGTGGGGTTGGGTCTTGCGTGCTGTTGAGTTTAGGATCAGTCTGGGCTGGGCTGATCATTGTTGTGGGGTGGGGGTGAGTCGCTATTCTGTAGTCTGCTGGTGGTGCATGTCTATTCGGAGTTAGGGGTTTGGACACCATGTGACATGGGGGGGTTATATTGTTTCCTGGCCTGCGTCTTAACGTCAATTTCTGCTCAGCGTGTGGGTGGTCTGGCATCTATGTGTTGCTTCTCACGGTATGGGCTATCCCTCTGTTGTGGCTATGGTTCGTCTGGGTCTCTGAGTTTTACGCTTTGTCATGTTCATCTCCCTTAGCTTGTGTTGCGTCCCGTTTTGTCGTGTGCGTACTCCGTCTGGTGCTCTGGGTACCACAAGTTTTGTCATGGGCATAACGTTTCATGCAGTACATCTTAATGCCATGTCACACAATTTATATACATAACATATACACCATTCTCAGTTTCCCTCTTTCTGCCGGTAAGTGTCGTGGGACCTGGGCTGTAAGGATCGGGTGTCTGCCTAGATTCTTGCTTGCCTCTACCCTTTCGCGTGGTCTGTATCCCCGTGTTCAGTGGCTGAGCGCATGTGGGTCAACTTTTTGTACTTCCCCCCCCCTCCCCCTCCCCCCTCCCCTCCCCTCCCCCCTCGTGTGTTTGGGAAAGTTTTGGAGCTTTTATCTTGTCGTTTCCCCCCCTCTCCTTCACCTTTCTTCCCCCTCCCCTCCTTCCCCCTATCACCCCCAGTTGTTAACCTACATGTCTGTATTATTGTTTCTTCCCCCTGCGCCAGCCCTCCCCCCTCCCCACTGCCTTCCTGCGACCCCCCCTTCTGCCACTCTTTCTGTCTCGAGTGCATCCCGTCTTCCTGCTCTTACCGTGCTTCCTTCATTCCCTTCCCTGAACCCTTCCTATGCTCGACTCAGCTTTTGTGCCCCGTGGGTCCCGCTCCCCCTCCACCTCAGGTGCCGTCCCTCAGGTTCCAACCCCTCTCCCTCCCCCTGTGGGTTGTTAGTTGGTATTGCAACATGAGGTGGGTCCCAAGCGTCTGTCTGAGTTGCACCTCAGGTAATAGTTCTGCTGGGATGTTTGCGTATCTGTTTGTGCTGCTGCTCGCCATCTTCGTTGCCCACTGTGGCTGGGCTGCCCGTCCCCCTCCCCAAAGTGTCCAGTCTGCCCCCCCTGCGCCTTATCTGGCGGTATAGGTGTTTCCATTCGTTCGTCTTTATGCAGGAACCCCCCACTGTGTGGAGCTGATGTGGCTGGTGTCCCCTGCGTCCCTTAGCTCCCCCGTCCCCCTCCCCACGGCTTGCTGACAAGTGTAGTATGAATTGGTCTGTACCCACTGCTTGTACTCACGGTTTCGTTGAGCTGTGTAGTGATTCCCATGTCCCCACACCCGTTCCCCGGCTGCGCTGCTTGGTGTTTGGTTACCGCTCCCTCCTCACTGGGTCCTGGTTCCCGTCTCGTTGTTGCTGTTGCTGGGGCCTTTGTTGGCCTGCGTTAGGTCTGCGTGGTGGTTGTGGTCCCGGTGGTTGCTGAAGAAACGATCTCGCCAACCAGTCAGGTACCTGTTGAGGCGGGAGGCCTAGGCTACGTAGGAATCCTGGGACGTCACCTGGCTTTCTTATGAACAGTTGGTCCTGACCGTGTCTCGCAGAAAGGGAGAACGGGTAGCCCCAGCGATATTGGATTCCCGCCTGTTGGAGGGCTGATGTCACTGGGCGTAAGGCTCTCCTGGCTTGTAGAGTGTACCTGGATAAGTCTTGGTATATGGAGATAGTTTGGCCTGCCATGCGGACATTTCCCATGCGGCGGGCTGTGCGTAGTATTTCTTCTTTGAGATGATAGTTGTCGAGGCAGCATATTATGTCCCTGGGTTGGTCTTCTGGTGCTGGCATGGGTCTCAGAGCTCTGTGCGCTCGGACCAGACCTATTCGTGGCGTGTGTTGGCCGCCCAGGACTTGGGCAAAGATTTGCCTCAGTAGTTCCGGTACGTTCTCCGAGGGGCCTCCCTCCCGTACCCCACGGACTCGCAGGTTCAGTCTGCGGCCACGGTTGTCCAGGTCGTCGACCCATGTCGTAAGGTGTGCTATATCAGCCTCCTGGTTCATCACTGCCGTGTTTGTCTGCTCGACGTCTGTTCTCAGCGCCTTGGTCTCGGTTTCTGTTACCGCCATGCGTGCCTCCATGTTCACTAGGTCGGCACGCAGTTGGGCTACCTCCTCGCGGACCACACGGCCCAGGCGGTCTGATAGGGCTTCAAAGTCTGATTTTTGGAGCAGATTGGGGAGAATGTCTCTCCACTCACCTCCTTGCTGCTGCTGCTGGGGCTCTGACAGTGTTGGGGAGAATCTGGCTGGTGTGGATGGGAGTGATTCGTCTGCCTGACTTGCGGCCTCCATCTCCCGTTGTGGTGACTGTGCGCGGGTTGCTGCCTGGAGGTAGGACCGGATTGTGTGGTCTCCCCCGGGTCCCGAGGGTCTTGGGGTGCCGCCGGGGTCTGTCTGCCGTTTTGTGCGGCCCATCTGTGGTGTGAGAGTGTGCCGGTTTCGCTTGTTGAGCGGTATTATTGCGGGCGCCACGAGGAGCTCTGGAACTAAGCCGCCATCTTCGTCGGCTGCCGGACACGCCCCCCGCATATGGGGTATATTTGTACTGAGAAGATGTTGCTGAGTACAGCTAAGATAATTTTATGAAAGTAGGAAACAGGATATTTAAGAATTAATCATCAAAAATACTATGTGTATGTAAAAATGTTAAAATAAAAATGAATACCACAAACTTTGAAACAAAATGGTAACAAAATGTCACTTCAATAAAGCTTATAATATTTTATATGAGGGTCCCCATGTTGTCCACTTTTGTAAATGGTATGCATTGGTGGCGTTATTTAAATATATGAGCGACTAAAATGCCCCAAAATGAAACAATGACCATTCGTCAATTTGCCATTTAAAAAAACCTGTAATGGGCCGGGTATGATTTTAGCCCTGTATTTTTTCACAAAAACCTGGCTAAGGTGTACAAAGGGGGTAATTTTGTACTCAGGAAATATAGCTGAGAATAATTTTGTGATTTAATTTACAGTAACATATATCAAGTTTCCATAATTAACTACTAAAATACAACATGTGTGTATAAAAATGCAAAAATAAAACAATATGATAACATTTGAAAGTAATTGGTGCTAACATAACTGTATAATAAAGCTCAAAATATACCATATGACAGCCCGTGGTGTCTACTTTCACAAATGGTATGCATTTATGGAGTAATTTTAACTGTCAAACTGCTACAATGCCCTAAAATGTGATATAGACACACCAAATAAATTTATCAAAATTCTAATTGTAAAAACTGCAATGGTCAGGACTCGTTTAAGGCACTGTAGCTTCACAGGATAGTGTCAAAGACATACATTAGGGGTATTGTTTTATTCAGAAGAGTTTGCTGAGCATAGTTATGGGGTTTTGATCGCAGTGGCACATACCAGATTGGAAAAATGACCCCAAAAAATGTAATGTGTATGTAAAAAATGCGAAAAAAATTTTTTACCACAAAGTTTGACATAAACTGGTGAAAAAATGGCATCACGTTAAGGCACAATATATACCATATGAGATACACTGTAGTGTCTACTTTCACCAATGGTAGGTCATTGAGGGATAAATTCAACAGTTAAACTGCTACAATGCCCCAAAATGAGACTTGCTCCATCAAATTCATCTATCAAAATTATCACTGTGAAAACTGAAATGGCTCTTTTATGGCACTGTAACTTCACAGGATAGTGGCAAAGATATAGATTAGGGGTATCATTTTACTCTGTTGATATGGCCGAAAACAATATGGGGTTTTCTACAGCAGTAGTATATATCAACTTTATGAAATACACATTAAAAATCCTTGTTTTATGTGTGTATGTTAGAAATCTGAAAAAAAAAACAATTTTACTACACGATTTAGCAGAGATTGGCAGCGAAATGGCTACGTAAAAAGTGTCAGAATACCCTTTGGTAAATAGCCTGTGATGTGTGCTTTATATAAATATATACGGTACTTTTGTGCAGCAATTTTGCTTTCTGTGATGGCTATTAAGCTTACAAGACAAACATGCCAAATTCTAAAATAGCTCCACATTAAAAAAAGTTTTAACTCCTTGTATTTTGTGACCTGTAACTTTCAAAATAAGCTGAAATCCTAGACATATTATGTACTCTGAAAATCCGAACTAATTGAATATTTTTTAAATTACTTTCCTTAAGCTGCACTTATTATACACACGTTATTATTGCCTAAACTGTGGAAAAAAAACAATTTATTTCATTTTTTTAAATTTTTTTGGATTTTTTTAATAATAAATAAGAATTTATATATGTATATGTCACATCAGATTAAATCCCTTTTTGTCCTTTAAAAAACAATATATAACATGTGTTGGTGTAATAAATAAGAAAAATGCAAACAGAGGTTGAACACAAACATCAAAAAATGCAAAAAATGCTTGTGTCCTTAAGGGTAAGTCCAGTTTTTGAAGCTGCGTCCTTAAGGGGTTAAGCTGTAGTTGTTATGTTGACAATAGTATTCCTTTAATGTGAAAATTTGGGGCAATCTCCAAATTGTCATTTAATTTACTATTTGTACATTATCAGACTGCAATTTGATGATTAATCAAATGTTTCCACAATCCTAAAATTAGAATAAAGTTAGAATTTAGCAAATTAACTGCAAATGTGTTAAATAGATGGTGGATGTTACACTTGTTTTGTAATGTTAATATAAAGTGTACTCTGTTACTTTATGCATATTAAAAATTGACGTCTATACATTTATTCAAGCTGAATATCTATCCTTAAATATCTGCCTCTATCGGTTAATAGCTGTAAGTGATATAGTGCTACTGTACTGGAAATAGCTGATAGAGTTACTGTAAAGATCAGTGGGTGGTCTCTCATGTACAGATCCCATTAGTAAAAAAGGAAACGGCCCACACACATTAAGAAGAGACGTTCATAATTTTCCAAAGAAGACCACCCACTGACGTGTCCTTTTAGCAATCAGGATAAATATATGTTAAATGCTTCTATTCATAACAGCTATTTTATCATGCTATCAGGATGTACAACCTTAATGTATTTGTTGTGTTTAGTTGTAAACTGCATACTTGTATAATTACATATAAAAAAAAAAATATTTTTGCAAAGTCACTGAACAGCTGGCATTGAATTTTTGCACTGGTTTGACACCAAAATATCCTTATCTTGCATTTACAGTTATTTGGGGATTTTAATTTATGTATTAAATTTGCAAATTGCACAAGATTATTTGTTTGAACATTAAACAAGAAAGCACTGTATTGTAACTTATTAAAAAGTAAATAAAATACAATTTAACCCCACAAGGACCGGACTGTTTGGTCAAGTTGTATGTTAAGGACCAGGACTTTTTTTAACACTTTTGTGGTGTTTCTGTTTAGCTGTAATTCTCATGTCTCTCATTTAGTGTTCCCATACAAATTATATATTGTTTTTTTCAAGGGCTTTATTTACATACAAATATTTGTATCATGTCACATAATTTACTTAAAAAAAATAAAATAAAATATGTGGATTTTTTTTACTTTTACTTAAAACATATTTTACTCATCTACAAAAGCTATTGAAAAAAAGTGCTAAATAGATTCAACATTTTTAAGTATTAATATAAAGAATGCATGAATTCCCATCCAAGAGTTACAGGATATGCATGAAGGCCTATATTCAGCATACACAGACACACGTACACACTTACACTCATGTATATATGTATATATATATACATTCTTGCTGTTAAACTATTTGATCATTCTGGCTTCAAAAGTTTTTCTTTCTTGGGTATTTTTAAAAATGTGAACTCTTGGATGGGAATTCATGCATTCTTTATATTAATACTGCCCCCTTCCTGCATCATCTTCTGCACTGTTCGCCATTATTTTATTTTTTCTCACTCTTCACATAAGATATTCATGACCCTCTGCAAGAATGGTGTCTGTGTTCAATCAAACCTGTCTTATCTGCACTCATGTCGCTTTAACCCCTGTATCACAACTCGGCTTTGAATTCTATGTGTCTTCTTGCTCATAAATGCTTCAGACTTGAGAAAGGGAGGTTCTCCCAAAAGCTTTTCCTTAAAAAGTTCTGTTAGTCCAATAAAAAAGGTATTACAAGATACAAGTTGTATCTGTTTTTTATATATATATATATATATATATATGTATATACACATGTGTGATTTAATTATAAGTGTATTTTTATAATAATATAAAAATACACTTAGTATGACATTACATATACAAGATATATATACATAGTATATATAGATATAATATATGTTTATATATCTAAAATATATACATATATTATTTTTTATTTTATTTAATAGCATTTTTTTATTTACATTTAAATTTTTTCAGCAGCAGGGGGACTGACTGACATCACAGGCAGTTCCCCTGCAGACAGATACTTGGACACCTGTTGCGGCCATGTGACCACTCTGTTAGAGCGATCACATGGCCCGCGGGGTCTTAATTTGCGAGGGGGACTGTCTGGGCTATTCATGACAGTCATCAGTTCTCAAGGGGATACTTCTGATGACAGTCCTGAACTGTCATTGGTCCGTAAGGGGTTAAATAATTGTCTGGAACTGTGATTTCACAGATTTTTTTTTTCGATTTTGTTTTCTTTTGGTGAGTTTTTTTTTTTATACAAACTGTACTTTTTGTACAAGCTATTTTTATATAGCATATATATTGAATTAAATGCTAAGCAAAATACCTATTAAAGAAAATGTAGATTTTTGTAAAATATAAATTACAGCAATGCTTAAATGCGATTCGAGGAATGTACTATAGTGGTTTAACAGCATGTTTAAAGCAAGCCAAACAGAGGAATGGTTCGCAAGCACTATAAACACTACGTGACTTTTTCAAATGCTTTTTGAAAAACTAGGGGGCCCCCCGGAGTGAACTTTTACTGTATGTGGAGGTTTCTGTTTCTCACTAGTAAAGTAAATTTCATCCATTTTTTTTTAAGCTAATACGCTCGGCTAATGAATGGCAAAACGCAGAGCTGGGGCCTACCTAACACCGGCATACTATGGCCTGGAACACCTTTAAAGCGGTAACAGCCTGCAGGTGACCTGACAAGGCACAGCCAACTACTTAAGCTATGGGGCACAGATCCCAAAAGCCCTAGCCCTAGCCCGGTTTAGCAGCGAATCATCCCGATATTGGAACCTTGCTCCAGCGGCAAGCCCTACCAATATGGCAACCGTGGGAGGCCTAGTCAATCCAACAATCCCCCAGGCTACTGTGCATGAACAAGCCTCGCAGGAGGACATGCAGCAACCAAGCACTACTCCAAAAGGAAGCACATAGCCTGCAACCAAACAGGACATGCAGCACCTACAAACCATGCTGCAGGAAGTACAAAGCCTCCTGGCTGCAGACTTACCTGCTTTTTAAACTAGCATACAGCTAATCACTGAGAAGGTGGTAACTACAGAACGAAACGTAATGGTGAACCAGGGTGAGGTTTCCACACTGAAATAATCTATCCTCCAATTTCAACACACACAGCAAGTTCTCTCAAATGTCAGCACAAGAGAACAAGTATCGCCGTAATCACATTAAGATCCAAGGCATACCGGCCTCAGTCACTAAGGAGTAACTACGTCATTATAAAAGAGGACTTTTGACATGCATACTACCTCCAACGGTAACAAGGAAACTCATCTTCACTGGGTACTATCTTCTATCCGTGCAGACCAAATCCACTACACCATGTCATCATCCGCTGTCCCCTGCCTCAAGACAAGGACCACATCATGGCGCCGTTAATGGCATGACCCCACTCAATTTTGAAGAGTCACAACTGACATTTTATCAAGCCACACTACAGTGGAGAAAAACACTTAGTACCCTCACCAGCTCCCTGTGTAGCAGGGGTGACCTACAAATGGGGGACACCACAATCCCTCCTCATCACACACAATGGGACTATTCGCAAAATCACTTCGGGGAATGAAGCTCCCGCACTTCGGGGAATGAAGCTCCTGCACTGCTTTCCACCCTAGGACAACCACGACCGACCAGCGCACCATTCCACTCCAATATGGGACCTGGCGACCATTGAGCCATTCACACCAAGAGCCGGACAGGAGAACCTATCCCTATCCCGGCCTGGTCAAAGGCTGCATAGATCTTTATTTTTCTTATTGTTTCTTTTCTGTTGAAGCCTTTACGTAGCCTACTCACACATCTATCTAACTGGAATGAAAAACGACGCTAAGGAATATGTGGAACCTTACTAAATACCGGCACGACAGTCCGTCTATATACCCACATTGGATCACAACCCTTCTAGTACCACTCAACCTAGATTACGCATCAAGCCTGCATGGTGGAGCTGATGGTAGCACCATTAACGTGAAGGGAGACAGAAACGGCAGTAGCAACACTTGAGGCAGGAAAGATTAGGAGTTTGTTTTATACAAGTTGAGCTTAAGGAAGTGGGCAGTCATCCAGTTACAAACAGCAGAGAGGCAGTCAGAGACACTAGTCAAGAGGGGCGGGGAGAGATCAGGGGAGGACAGATAGATTTGCGTGTCATCCACAAAGGAGCTGATGAGTTTACCAAGGGAGGCAGTATAAATCGAGAACCGTAGGAGACCAAGGACTGAATCTTGGGAGATGCCACCAGAGAGAGGTTGGGAGGAAGAGGCAGAGCCAGAGAAAGAAACACTAAAAGAGCGCTGGGTGAGATAAGAGGGGCACCAGGAGAGAGCAATATCTCATAGACTAAGATTACGGAGGATGAGAAGAAGCTGTTGATGATCAACAGTATCAAAATTAGTGGAAACGTCAAGGGAAATTAGGATAGTGTAGTGACCATGATATTTTGCAGCAAGTAGATTGTTTGATACTTCGGTCCACAGAGTGCTGACCGCGGAAACCAGACTGAAGTGGGTCGAGCAGAGAATTGGATTTCAGGAAGTCTGTCAATCTCACATACACAAGTCTTTCAAGGATCTTGGATGCAAAAGTAACGAGATAGGGTGGTAATAGGACGGGGAGTTAGGGTCAAGGTTGATTGTTTTTAGAATCGGAGTTACATTTGCATGTTTGAAGGGTAATTGAAATATGCTAGAGGAGAGGGAAAGATTGAGAATTTTAATGAGAGGCAAAGCAAGAGAAGGAGACAGAGTATGGATGAGATGCGAGGGAATAGGATCAAGGGAGCAGATGGTGAGGCGGGAGGACCGGAGCAGATCAGAAACCTCTTCTGCTGTAGCGGGTGTGAATGAACATAGAAGAGCAGAGGGAGTGAGGTTGGTGGAAGTATTGTAAGGAGAAGGAGTTGTTTAAGTTGAAAGTCCCTTCCATGATTGTGAGATGTTGTCAGTGAAGTGAGTTGCAAAGTTTGTGGCGGTTAAGTTGGTAGAAGGAGGAGGAGCAACAGGGCAAAGAAGAGAGTTAAAATTGTAAAAAAGTTGTTTGGGTTTGTGGGAGAGTGTGGTTATGAGGGTATTGAAGTAATTTACTTCTGCAGAGGAAAATTGAAGTGATGTCTGGCAAGGGGAGCTGTGTTACGTCGCAATAACATAGCGTCTGGCAGCGCCAAGGAAACCTTGGCCCTGGAGTAAAGTTAAGTTCCTAATTTTTTTCAGGTTTTTACATTAAAGGGGATATGGGGGAATCTAAAAGAAACCATAGATAGGGCCCTATAGTGTTCATTTCGCATTGCTCAATTACAATGCAGATGCAGTTTGGAAAAGGAACCTCTAGTAATCCCAGGCGTTCATGTCAAACATTATGGGCCCCCAAAGTGCATGCATGATGACACAGGGGTAGAAAACCTGACCTGCAATTTTATAATTAAAATTATATTTTTTTATAGATTTCCTGTGGAAGGTTGACAAAGGTAACTTCCGTTTTTTGTGACTGTCTGGGAATACAAAATAACTATACCTATTTCTTAGAACACTTGTGGTAATAGTGCACATAGTTGTAAGTGAGAAAAAGCATACAATGTGCTAGAAAAAGGTTTAGGTGATAATACCCCTTTCAAACACAGCAGTGTATAGTGCAGTGCAAAAAAGCTCAAAGTCTTACCCATACAGCATTTCCAACAGTCACTGACAAAAAAAGACTACTCTACCCATAGATCTTTGCACTCAAATAGCGCCGTACATTGTTGAAAATTCAAGTTTGCATACAAGCAGAAAAAAGGAAGGGAAGGGACATTGTTAGTGACTGTTGGAAATCACTCAAGAACATCACTTCCGCCATTCATATGGACGAACTGGCATGGGGATTTAGCCCGATATGTCTCTTCCAGTATTCGTACAGATGAATATACGAATGATTATCCACAACACCTGAATTGCTCTACACCCCCTACCGAACCAGCATACTATTGGACGAACGAAGGAAGGAAACTTCTTTATAACAAGAGGCATGGATGGAAGCAGCATACCGATGGAAAAGGCCTCCACTGCGGGCAAAACGCGTTTCGGACTAAATGCGTCTCAGACATCAGGAGGACTGTACATTTGTGTATTTATATATATATATATATATGTTTTATCTACTTTGTTTTATCTCCCCAGTGGAGTATTTTATAGTTTGTTTGTAATATAATAAAGTTTACATTTATTCTATTATTGAGTCCTCTTGGACTAAAGATTTATTCCATCCATATTAACAAGGGGGTCCTTGCCACTCCTTATTTTGGCAAGCAGGTGCACAAACTTGGAGTCAGTATTTTATGGTCTCCAAAACCAGGTGAGCAACATCCTTTTAAATTACTAGTTGTGAACCTTTACCAACATCTTACACTATTAGTTTTTGCACTTTATGTCTTCTGTATATATATATATATATATATATATATACCGCATTGGAGTCTGTGAAGGGGTACAAGCAAGAAGGTCTCTATTGTTACCTTAAAGACACAGAAAGCGAGTACGTTCAGAGCCATAACGTTGAAAAGGCTCTTGAAATTGTGAGCATTCCTACTTTTACATTTTGCTTTATTTATATCAATTGCAAAAGATATTGTACTATTGTGTATTTCTTTTTATCTTGTTTCCGGCAAACATGAAAACGTCCCATGCTGTATGGGTAAGCTTTTTAGTGCTGCACTATACACTGTTGTGTTTGAAAGGGGTATTATCACCTAAACCTTGTTCTAGCCCATTGTATGTTTTTTTCTCACTTACAACTATGTGCACTATTATCACAATTGTTTTCTTTTCTCACTATTGGTTTTCTGGATAATAGGAGAACCCAAAAAGTGCTAAAGCTGCTATTAGACAGATATATCTCTTTTCTGTATAATTCCATTAACCGCCCAAATATCACACTAAAAACCTTTTCTTGTGTTAAAATATATCACATAGTTGTAAGTAACTAGTTTTTAGCCTGTGACAGACAGTAAAGCTTTTAATATACTGGAAGTAAAGTTCAGTACTGGTAAATGTTTTGCTTTGCATTACTGTGGTATAGTTAGCTCATTATATTGAACTGGAGAACATTGATGATTACATCCAGATTTCTTTCTGTAGCACTACACTTTGAAAGTCATTTTATCCCTGGACAGTCACTGCCAGATTGTTACAAGTTAGTGGTTTTAGTCCACGCCACAGAGAACAGGCCGAACTCAAGTAAAATCTGTATTTAAGCAATAAAGCATAAATGTATTGGGGGGTGGCATACATTATAATTCAGAGTGAGTCCAAAGTCAAGAACCAGCAGAAAACATATAAGATAGATTGATATTAAACTTATAATTATCTAACAATTATAGGGGTTATTTGAATTTAAAATTTAAGGCCAAAATAGATGAACTGGAAAAATATCCAGTTTGGCTACTTTGTCTTAGAATCTGGAATTTACTTTATTGAATGGCACTGTCAGAATCATATTTTTGTGAGGTGGGTGAGGTTCCTGATTTTCGATTCAAGTTGCATTACAGAATAGATAGATATTTTAAATAACAATAACACTATCTCGCACTTCATCTAACAAGTGTATCCCTTAGTAAAGTTAGAAAATAAATGAATATGTAAACCATCATAGATAAATAAAAATGTGCAAGTGTGTAACTGAATGCAATTGCACATATGTACGTGGTTTTGTGGTGTTTCCGGCTCACTTTTGGTATGATATGACCCTTTCACAAGTGTTTTCTCCTACTGTCCTGTTTTTTTAAAGTTAAATGAATGCTATAGTGTTTGGAATAGAAACATGTATTACTAACACTATAGTGTTGGAGTAGCAGCATAGGTCCCTGGCCTCCCTAGTTAAAAAGTGTCTAAACTTACCTTTTCTCCATTTCTGCACCAGTCTTGCCACGTCTGTCCCCACTTTCGTGGCTTATCAGCATCTCCTTTGAAACAATGCATCTCTGTAAGGAGTGTTCAGTGTCTCCATGCGGAGCGTGGAAATGCTGAACATAGGTGCTGCACACAGGGCAGTACTGAAATAGGAAGTATCTCTAGTGACCGCCTGAGTGACTCCATTGCTCCTTGCAACTGAATGATAATTAAAAAGTTTTGTTTATTAGCAGCATGGGGGCTTTAAAATCTAACCGGGGTTGGTGGTCATCCCACCTATTATTGACTGTTGGGAGTAGGCTATTTAACAATCCAGGGTTTGGGCGGTGGGTATTAAAACAAAGGAGTGGTGAACATGCCATTGTCTACCCCCAAAATGAAGCTCCCTTACTGCACTTTAACTGGTCTTTATTAGATATTCGTACAAACCATAAAGCTCCCTTTGTAAAGTGAACATGGTGCAGGGAGATCTTTTTATCTCCCTTCCGGTTTGAGGAGGTCACACATGGAGCCAGAACTCAGGCTCAGACAAAGGCCCACCAGACCTTTGTCTGTTCCCAGGCCCATGGCGGTCGCCTTGGTCATATAACAGGTAATCCTACTTTGCCTTAAATCCTCTGGAGAGGTAGATGCAAAGAGAGGACATGTAGATGACAAAGTATTAAAATGGGCATTTTTGAATCAGAGATGAAGTGAAGTTTATTATTAACTTGATCGTAGAAAAAACAGTAAGCTAGTATGATGATTGAAGGAGTTATATTTATGGTTATACCATAAACATCTGTCTCTGGTCAGGTCATCCAACTCTTTCATGAATAATTCTAAAACATGGCCAGATATAAAGCCTAACATTTATATGGGGCTTCTAATGGCTTAGTGATCTTTTTTTAATGATTGAGCAGTGGCTCTTTAATCTTTCTTCTGTAACTGTTGGCTGCAACACCAGTATAATATATTTTTTTATTTGTGCAAAACTTCCAAGAATAGGAAACCTTTTGGGAATATTTCCCCCTGTAAATAAATAGTGAGGTATAAACTGTTCTTTGTCAGTCATTGCTTCAGTTTCATACCCACTCCCATAATTAATTTCTAACAAAAATGTAGCCTAAGCAAATATCTAAAGAACATCTGAAAACAGTTCCCACTACCGATCTTAGAACTTTGGCTTCAAAGGCAAGCAGTAATCTTGTAATCTGGAAAGAGTTTTGGTATTCTTTTACTTGGATACGTTAGCTTCTGGCCTGCTGTCTTGTTCAGCTGTCATTCCTACCACTATTAACATGAAGTTGTCGGTGCAATGCAGCATTTCACATTACTGTAAAAACACACATTTCATATATTTTATAATGTTTCTAACTCGGTATATCGAATTCTGGATCAATGCCATTTTGCTGTGCTTTGTACTCTTTGCATTGCTATTTTTCAAAAGTCTAACTTCAATTGCAAAATATGTTCCTAGTATATCAGTTTAAAATCCTGGCAAAATATTATCAGGTCAATAATGGTCATATGATTTTCATTTTGTCCCTTTAAAGACATAACTTAAATATATATCTATAGTAAAACAAAGCATTATCACTGCATTTTTCTTCCAAAGATTAATAGAGTATAGGGAACCAATAGAGCTTTGGGATGTTTTAGTGAAACCGGTATTAATCATTCACCTCCCTCTATTTTTACTCCTTTGTTTTCTCAAATAGTACCTATAAACATGATCATAGTTGACAAATGGCCTATGCCTTTCATAGATAGCCATCATTACTGCCCGCCTCAGTTTTTTGTTTTTTTTCCTCCATCACTAATCCATCCAAATGGTTGCTGTTATAAGCGGATCTCAGATGTTAAAGTGAATGCATGGTACTCTCTATATCATAAACTTTGCAATGTTTTTATAGCGCTTAGAGTGACCTTTTAGAAAATGGCTTGCACAATGGTTGACACCAACATGGGATTGTCTTATGCATTTAGGACTGAGCACAGTATGATTGAGTTTTGGCCCTTCAATTTCTACGATTGTTACTCTCTTAGGTATAATAGACCGTTACCAACAGACATCTGGCACCATAATAATGTTACAGCTTAAAATTTGTAAAAGATATTCAGGAAGCATACAAATAGTTATATATTTTTCTGATTCTCACTTTTGTGACAAGGTGGTGATATGGTGCAGTTGGTGGTGCAGTATCAGCAAAAAATAAACCATATTAGGATGCACACAGGGAACCCAATAAAGTCTGCTACTACGCCTGGAGCACCATGGAAGGAATCTGCAGTCCCTTAGAAGTATTCAAAATCAGATTCTAAAGGTTATTAGTTAGACCACATAACTAAAACCATTTCTAAGATAAACTTGCAACAGGACCTTTGACATCCACATTAAATTACTGGGGCCAGAACTCTTCAAATTCAAATGCCAGAAGCTTCAAGGAGTATTGCAAATAGGAAGGAGTTTTTTTCAGGATCAGGAGAACAATGTATATGTATGATTGAGGAAATGTATTACATTTTGTTCTCCTGGTTCTGAATAAAACTCCTTCCTATTTGCACTACTCTGCGAAGCTACTAAAGGCTGCAGTTAGGCAGCTGGAGCTCTCACCGCAGATAGTCTGGCCCGAGAGAGCAATGCAGCCTCTGCAAGTGTGGGGAGCCCTGCCGTGCCATCAGGCTGAAGAATCAGGTTTTAAGTTTCTGCAAAGTACATATTAGTCACGCTTTTGCACGCAGCTCATGCAGCATACAACAGCTCATCTCGGCAGTCAGGCAGCACCCCCAGAAGTGACGTTTTCTTACTAAATCTATCCTGATAACATGCTATTCCTTCCTTATAAACAGTTTAAAATATATGTACAATCTAATCGCTTGTTCCATGTCCAAAAAAGTATGGACTCTGTGATGAGATATATTTCTGTAGTCTTGCAAGATGGAGGGTGCTGCTTTTGGCCGAGACCGAGTAGGTGGATTTTCTTGATTAATAGTGTTAAATCTGTGGGAGCAGCAGTGGTTACGTGTTGTAAAATAGTTTGTCAGCTTTGCTTTCGACAAAGAATTGTGGGTGGTCTTGGATCGTATAACATTCAGTCTGAATTATAGAAGAAGTACAATAACAATTAGCCAATATCATCTACTTATCCTGGTGCTAGTGATTTTATATTGATGAAAATTATTATATGATTGTTGGGAAATAATGCATTTTAGATCATTTGTATGGGTTGTAAAAAGGCAAGTTGTTATCTTAGCTATTTATTTAGGACTATTTTCAGTGTATGTATAATCTTCTTTGTAGTGATATGCCATTCGTTGAATGTTCTTACTCCATTAAACAAGCTGTTGCTCACGTTTCAGGTAACAAACTGAAAACTCTGAAATGCATACCTCCCAACCTGCCTCTCTCACTTCTATACCTCCATTTTTGGGAGATATAGAATTGGGACAGGCAGATGGGCAGGCCAGAAGGAGACACTGGCCACGATTCTCTTACGATTCGACTAAAATTTAGCATCCAAGAAGGTGTGCTTTCAGAGGATGTGATAATGATTGAACTTTGTTGTTTTATTAAGTCTCTATAGTAGAGTGAAATGTTGACACTTGTTTTGCTACGCTTAATAAAGCAACAATGTATGCCCATGTCAAGTGGGCAGTGTGCAGGCAGGACACCAGAAACCATACCTGGGACTGCAGGACAGAACCCCAAACACATGAGGGTCCTGACGAACCTGGGACACTTGGGAGATAAACATATGCGTAGCATATGGAATGCATGCATATGATAGTACACTAATGGTTCAAATGCAAAAGGGTAATAAGCGCTCTCTTCTCAAGGGTGAGCAGCAGTTCACCAACAAGGTGTTCCCTCTACCTTGTGATAAATGGACAGATAAAATAGAAAGGTGAACAGCGCTAAAGATCAGAAATTGTACATACGTTTAGTAGAAATACTGGCCAGCGGAGTAACTTAAAAAAAAAGGAGAAACAAAGATACAAATAATGGTACAGTATGTATGAACGATATAATTCCACAAGAACAAATGTGTTATATTCACACTCACACTTTGAGGAGCTATATCAGCTCGGTGTTAAGAGCTTGGACGGAATAATCCCCGTCTATGGATTTCTTGAGGTTCCAGATCGTTGGTGAGTTTATAGGTGTAAGTATTCGTTATATGAAAAACAAGAGTAAAATACGCCACATGGTCTAGTACGTAAATATAAAATATTGTAGTAAGAGTAGATGATCCTACTTACATATACTAGAGCAACGACCTGCTCTAGTTTGGAGAATTTCAGGTGGAATAATCCCCACCTCGGGATATAGTGGACCCAGGTATAGCAGCAAAGCAGTATTAAATAGGAAGGAGGACAAAAAAAATGACTGGATAGTTTAAAAAATATATATACTTTAATACAATAAGTAAAAAGTGAATAATACACTATAAAACCAGTCCTGTATAAAAGTCCAAAATTCTTCCTCACTTGACGCGTTTCGCCGAAGCTTTCTCAAAAGTGAATGAGCAATAGCTTTCATTGGCAGAAGGTTCTGTCCACTTGTAATTTCATTTGTTAAAACATTGTCCAGATCACAAAATAGAAATGCCTTACATTCTTTAAAATATACGTTTTAACTGAAGAACAATGCCTCAATGCACCATCATTAAAGGGACAATATAGTCACCAGAACAACTATAGCTTAATGTAGTTGTTCTGGTGAGTATAGTATGTGCCTGTAGACATTTTCATGTAAAAACTGCTCCCAAGGGCCACCTCCACTGGCAGTCACTCAGACGGTAACTAGAGGTGCTTCCTGGATCAGTGCTGCTCAGTGTGCAGCTCTAGCGTTCAGCGTCTCCACGCTATGCAAGGAGATACTGAATTTTCGCCATAGAGATGCATTTATTCAATGCATCTCTGTGAGGACTTGCTTATTGGCATAATAATCCACCAATAAGCATCTCCTTACAGAGATGCATTGAATAAATATGGGGTACAGGGTACCTGAAGTAATAGAAAGTGACTTATTCGTCAAGATGGCATTTGGCTCAGCCCCCGCTCTGCCTCTTTGGCTGAGATCATCAGAATTGACAATCTCAGCCAATCCAATCCAAAGCATTGTATTGGCTGAGATCATCAATTCTGATGTAAGCAAAAGAGGCAGATCGGGGTCGGGGGGCAAAAGTTGGCGGATCCACGTGGCGCTAAGTAAGGTGAGTTTATATAAGGGCGACAAGGGGGCGCCTGGGGACTAAATAATGTTTTTAACACTATAGGGTCAGAAATACAAGTTAGTGTTCAAGACCAGTGTTCCTTTAATGCTCTTTAATGCTTTTTTTTTTTTTTTTTTTTTATATTCTGTTATGGGATGCTCAACTTATATGATGCCACCTTTATATATTATTATTATTATTATTATTATTATGATGATGATATTTATAGAGCGCCGTCAAATTCCACAGCGCTTTACAATGGGTGGACGAACAGACATGTAGTTGTAACCAGACAAGTTGGACACACAGGAACAGAGGGGTTGAGGGCCCTGCTCAATGAGCTTACATGCTACAGGGAGTGGGGTAAAATGACACAAAAAGGTAAGGATAGTATTAGACTAGTGACAGTTGCAGAAGAGGAATAAGTTGGAAGCTATTAACAGTTTAATTGATACGCTTTTATGAAGAAGTGGGTTTTTAACGATTTTTTGAAGGAGTGGAGACTGGGTGAGCATCTAATGGAGGAGGGAAGCGAGTTCCACAGGAATGGTGCAGCCCTGGAGAAATCTTGAAGGCGAGCATCAGAGGTGGGAGTACGGACAGAAGATAGACGTAAGTCTTCAGAAGATCGTAAGGGCCTAGACGGGACATGCTTGTGTATAAGGGAGGATAGATAGGTGGGAGCAGCATTATGTAGAGATTTGAAAGCAAGAACCAGAATTTAAAATTGAGCTCTATATTTTATAGGAAGCCAATGACTGACAGAAGGGTGAGGCATGGGAGGTGCGCGCAGACAGGAAGATGAGCCTCGCCGCCGCTTTCATTATGGACTGTAACGGCTCAAGTTGGGAGCACGTAAGGCCACTGAGAAGCGGATTACAGTAGTCAATGCGAGAAAGGACAGTGGAATGGACCAACACCTTAGTCACATCTGGCGTTAAGTAGGGGCGGATGCGCGCAATGTTTTTGAGATGGAAATGACAGGATTTGGCGATAGATTGAACATGAGGCTTGAAGGAGAGGTCGGAGTCAAAGAGAACACCTAGGCAGCGAGCCTGCGTGGTGGAGCTGATGTTAGCACCGTTGACTTGGAGGGAGACAGACACAGGAGTAACAACACTTGAGGGAGGAAAGACCAGAATTTCAGTTTTGGTCAAGTTTAGTTTAAGAAAGTGGGCAGCCATCCAGTTCGAAACAGCAGAGAGGCAGTCAGAGACACTAGTCAAGAGGGACGGGGAGAGATCAGGAGAGGACAGGTAGATTTGCGTGTCATCTGCATAGAAATGATAATATGTGTGTATATACATAATATGTATGTATTTATATATTATCTTCAAGTTTTCTTTTTTAGAGGGCTAGTTACAGTAGCTGTATTCTCTATGCAGTAGATTGCTGTAAGATAATATAATCATGGATAAATATAAGAGAGTTTAAACTGCCAGGCTCTGATTTTATTCACCAGAACAATTCCCTAATCACTGTACTATTCCTCCTCCCCAAATTAAATAGTGTATTCCAGAAATTTAGGAATAATAAGTCTTCTGCCAGTTTCCTAGTACTTCTTTTTGTTAATCATAGCAGGATGAAAACCAGCATGACTGAAGGTGATTTGAGGGAACTCGTGATTATGTACACGTTACACTGGAAAAACTGCTAAACTATTTGCGCTGGTATTGACCCAATTTTTGCAATGCATTATATAAACTTTCACTTGGATTTTCCCATGATGCTTCATACCTCTGAAGCATTTATGTGGCTGTCAATCAGTATAGTTATACGCACATTAATGATACCTGACATCACACTGATAATATTGAAAATTAAATGTTGACTGAAGAGCTGTCCAATTTATCTGATCTTTAGAGCACCTGTAGCTTACTGTTCTGCCTTAACCACTCTGCTCACATTCAGTACTTTTAATGAATGCCTTTGGAAATAATGCCATAGATGTCCTTGGCCCTGCGTATAGTGTTGGCAACATTCATGGAAGATGATACCCCAAAACACAGGTTACAATAAAAATGTGTTACCAAACATGCAGAATTATAAACATATTGGGCTCTATAAAGAAACCAAGAGGCTTAGACACTCCCCAAGTTGAAATTCAGAGTGATTCGTTGGGATTAATTTCAGCAGGTGAGCTATGGAAATCTTTAGGTCATAAATTGTTGTGGAGTTCCTATGAGTTAATCAAATAAGGGACGCATTCCCATTTGCTTATAAGGGAAATGTGGTAAATTTGTCCCTTGATACATAGGTAATTTCAATGGCAGGGTTTGGATTTTGCTGAAATCTCCAAACACTCACCGTGACCAAAATATAGATCCCCAGCTTTTGCATACCTACAACTTGTTAGGTGTTAGGATAGCAAAGCATCATGATAGATATAGTTTTGCAACAACTACTACCTGACCAGTGACCATGTGCTGGTCATAAAAAAAATCATAAATGAACACTGTAATAAACAACTATATTGTGGAGGGAACTATATTAGAAAAATATTTTAAAAACTGTCTGAAGTATATATAAGCCCCCACTTTTAAGATATAAGTAGGTCAATTGCACTTTCTCCCCAGCACATCTTCCAGCATATCAGTAAAAGGAGAGAGGTTGTCCTAGCAAGGCTCTGAAATCCAATAGATCTATATATGTTTTAAATTGGCAAGCATGAACGGGTACCGCTCATGTTTTTAATGAAGTAGAGTAAAAAATTGCATAGCTGGATTCTGATTAAGGTGGTACCAGCTAGCCCAATGTCAACAATGACTATGGTTTACATATCCAATTAATGCTGTGGATTGTAACACCCATCACGTTACGACAGAAAAAAAGTCCAGTGAGAGCTACAGTGTTAAAAACATCTCCAGTATTCACACTATGTTTTGGGCGTTTCCATGCCGGTTTGGTAGCATTTACCTTTAAAGACACTAGATTGCATTGCAAAATAATGCTGTACCTTGATGCTCTAATAATAAATCTCATTATGAACACCTCTGTAATGCTGCTGCATAATCTGAAGTGCAACTACAAAAGGATGCTCAACATTTTTATCTGCCTTTATTTTTATAGTGGAACACAGTTGTATGAGCTCTGTTAACGCTACAAGTTCAGACTAACGAATAGACATATGCATGAATATTCTTAAAAATGGCAAAATGGTCCAAAATTTTGATTTATATTTTGTCATTCCTCAGAAAAAGACTACAAAACCACCGTTGATCGAACAACCAAATGTCATTAGATTATCACAGCGAGCAGTCACTGGCAATAGGGTCTCTAATTATTTATAGTCGGGGGGTGGTTAAGTGAATGCCATCTGTTCTCATCTAAACATCTACATAGACTAATCTAATTAATTAATATATATATATATATATATATATATATATATATATATATGTTTGCATACATTTTCTATGCATTTTTTTACAAAAAAATTCTATATAGTTCAAAGTACTACTAACAGTGACAAGAACAAATGACTGCAAATAGAAACTAAAATAGTTATTAATTTGGTGTGTGAATTGAAAGTAAGTTGACAACAGTAGGTGAATTAAGTCAATTATTTTCAGTATGGCTGTTTTGGTATAAAATGTCAACCTGAAATTTCAAACCTTTGAATTGATTATGAATTTCTGACCTAGTGCATAATATTTTAGGTAGTAACACTGTGGATGATGTTGGGTCCTTTTGTAAAGCTTGTCTAGTAGTCAGTAGATGGCGCTAAATATAGTTAAGTCTGGGCTGTGTTATTTGGATAAGTAAGAGGATGTTATGCAAGGATTGAATGTATTGGAAATGTCCTGAATTTCCTATTTCCTGAAGAAGTGACTCAAAGAACATCTCTAATTTATCTCATGCATGTCATGTAACTTCTCCACATTGTGTAGCCATAGGCATTTACACACATATTGCGTTTTTGCTTTCCCTCTCTGATGTCCCATATTTCAGATGTCCCATAGTAAATAGGGCCTGTGCCTGTGCTGGTGCCAGCTTGTTCTGCACATTCAAGTTCTTATTAACCTCTGATTTGCGGAAATTGAACCTAGTTAACCCATGTCCTCACCTCTAACTTTGGCCTTCCTGGAAGTTGGAACCTGTGCTGGTATGTATATCGGATTAATGTTGAAAATTGAACAATGTTAAAAAGGACTACAGACACCTAAAAATGGAATTGCGACTTCCAAAGAACTTACAGTGCCTTGTTCCTTCAGCCCAGTTATTACTATTATTCATATGAGAGCATGTGTGCTGGCCACATAGACACACAGACATATACACACAGACAGACAGGCAAATACAAAGATTGACACACAGACATGTAAAAAAAACAGACACCGACTACTACACACACAGGCAGGGACAATTACAGATGGACACAGACACACAGAGGTATACACATTTCCAAACAGACAAAGACAGGCAGAAAGAGGTGCACACAGATACAGACAGAGAGAGGTAGATTGATATATAGATAGGCACGCACATACACATACATTCAAAAACACATATTGAAGCACAAACAGAGGTACACACACACACACACAAATACTGATACCACACACACATATGCAAACACTACAGATACATATGCACACTACCACACAAGCACAGATACACATGCAAACACATATAGAAGTTATAATTTGCACATTTTATGTCTCCCTTCCGTTTCCACATTTTAGGTGCAGGAAGGTAGGGTATCTTCCCTGGGGTTCACTAGCTGCAGCAGATATTGACTGATGGGAAACTATGCACAGGCTCTCTACATTCTCCTCCTCTACCCTCCCTCTCTCTGCATCCCGCACAGGTTTCTTTACACTGGGAGGAAGTGACCTCCCCTCCCAACACCATACTGCATCTCACAAAGGGACCTCCCCAACTCAGGTTGGACAGCCTCCCCTCCCGAGCCCCCCCCCCCCCCCATGCCTGTAGGGCCTAGTGCAGCGCCAGCTCTACTGGCGGTAGATCAGCCCTTTCACAGAAAGCAGTGGAAAAGTGAAACAAGGTCCGGTGTTAGAGGTTCCACATTTGGGGCTCTAGCCTCACCAGCTTGGCCTAAAATGTAAAGCAAAGGTATGAAGGGAAATAAAAATTGAATAACAAATAGTAATATGCTGCAACAAATTAGAAAAAAAAATAGCAATGTTGCCAGTAGCAGTGTCTCCAGCAGGCACAGCCCCAAGGCACTCAAATGAAACACACATATAGTGTAACACTGTTCTAAATAGATAAAATAAGAATTATTCATTAAGATCCACACTCACGTGGTAAAGAGCTGTTAGACTAGCTCTTTGTGATACAGGCTGCATTAATTTAGAATGGGAATTTGTGAGGGCGGTACTATTTCACAAAATACATGTTAATCGGATATTGTGCCTGGTCAGTCTTGGGTGCTTGTCTGCAGTCTCATGGAAAAAAAAAAAAACCTGTTTTGTTAGTTCTTTAAAATTTTTTTTATAATAATACAGCTTTGTCTGCCTTATTCTGCTTTCCTGGAATGTTGCAAACATGAGAAAACAAACTATGTATCAGTGATAACCAAGTAATTTTACACATTAACGGACCACTCTAGGCACCCAGACCACTTCAGCTTAATGAAGTGGTCTGGGTGCCAGGTCCAGCTAGGGTTAACCCATTGTTTTATAAACATAGCAGTTTCAGAGAAACTGCTATGTTTATAAATGGGTTAAGCCTTCCCCCAAATCCTCTAGTGGCTGTCTCATTGACAGCCGCTAGAGGCGCTTGCGTGATTCTCACTGTGAAAATCACAGTGAGAGCACACAAGCGTCCATAGGCAGGGCCGGTGCTTGGATTTTTAGGTACATAGGCGAAGATGCATTTTTCCGCCCTCCCCTCCCCCCCCAAAAAAACATCTTCACCTATGTGCCTCTTAACCAGCCCCTCTCTCTTCCCTGCCCTTTAATGGTCCCTTCCCTGTCCCTTAGTGTTCTTCTCCCCTACCCCCTCTTTTCCCTGTCTCTTGGTGTTTCTCTCCCATTCCCTCCCTGTCCCTTGGTGCACCCCACACCCCTTTAGTGGTCACACTCCCCTTCCTGGTGTGTCAGTGTGTACAGAGTGGAGCGGAGCGCGGTACAGGAGCTTCAGTTTTCTGTACCCGGCCGAACTGACAGGGAGTGCTCTCTCTGTGAGCACCTCCTGTCAGTCTGGCCAGGTACAGGAAACAGAAGCTCCTGTACTGCGCTCCACTACACTCTGTACACACTGACAGTCACACACTCAATGACAAACACACAGACACAGACTCATTGATCTGACACACACTCATTCATTGACACTGACAGACCCACACTGATTGACACTCATTGACAGACACACTGATAGTCACACACAGACTCAATGACAAACATACTCTCACTGATTTGACAGACACACACTCATACACTGACAAACACACTCATCATACACTGACAGACACACTCATACACTCACATGCACACACACAGACGCACTCACACACACACACTCATACACTCACATGCACACACACAGACACACTCACACACACACTCTGTCACTCACAGACGCACACACTCTGTCACTCACAGACGCACACACTCTGTCACTCACAGACGCACACACTCTGTCACTCACAGACGCACACACTCTGTCACTCACAGACGCACACGCTGTCACTCACAGACGCACACGCTGTCACTCACAGACGCACACGCTGTCACTCACAGACGCACACGCTGTCACTCAGACGCACACTGTCACTCACAGACGCACACACTGTCACTCACAGACGCACACACTGTCACTCACAGACGCACACGCTGTCACTCATAGAAGCACACGCTGTCACTCACAGAAGCACACTCTGTCACTCACAGAAGCACACACTCTGTCACTCACAGACGCACACTGTCACTCACAGACGCACACTGTCACTCACAGACGCACACTGTCACTCACAGACGCACACTCTGTCACTCACAGACGCACACTGTCACTCACAGACACACTCTGTCACTCACAGACACACACTGTCACTCACAGACACACACTGTCACTCACAGACACATACACTCACACACAGACACATACACTCACACACACACAGACACATACACTCACACACACACACACACACACACAGACACACACACACACAGACACATACACTCACACACAGACACATACACAGACACATACACTCACACACACACACACACACAGACACATACACTCACACACACACACACAGACACTCACACACACACATACACTCACACACTCACACACACACACAGACACATACACTCACACACACACACACACAGACACATAAGACACATACACTCACACACAGACACATACACTCACACACACAGAGACACATACACTCACACACATACACACACTCACACACACACAGACACATACACTCACACACATACACACACTCACACACACACAGACACATACACTCACACACACACACACACATACACTCACTAATTATTTTAGAAATAAATATTTTCCACCCAGCCTCCCTACCTGGAGAGCTGGTGTGGATGATGAATCCTTCCCTGGGGTCCAGTGGGGCTGCTGGGCGGCGTGCGGCTGTGCTGAGATCAGAGGCGGCGAGGGAGCTCTAACCTCTCTGCTCTGCTCCCTCGCGCGCTGCCTGTCTGCTGATACCGCGGGAGCCGGAATATGACGTCATATTCCGGCTCCCGCGGCATCACTAGACAGCGCGCGAGGGAGCAGAGCAGAGAGGTTAGAGCTCCCTCGCCGCCTCTGATCTCAGCACAGCCGCACACAGCACCGGGGGCCGAGATGGTGGCCCGGCAGGAGGGAGAGCTTCCCTCCTGCCGGTCACTGAAATCTTGCGCCCCCAGAGCCCGTGCGCCCTAAGGCGGCCGCCTGTGCCGCCTTATGGACGCGCTGGCCCTGTCCATAGGAAAGCATTGTAAATGCTTTCCTATGCGACCGGGTGAATGCGCACGCAGCTCTTGCCGCGTGTGCGCATTCAGCCGACGGGGCGGAACGGAGGAGGATCGGAGCAGAGAGCTCCCTGCCCAGCGCTGGAAAAAGGTAAGTTTTACCCCTTTTCCCCTTTCCAGAGCCGGGCGGGAGGGGGACCCTGAGGGTGGGGGCACCCTCAGGGCACTATAGTGCCAGGAAAACGAGTATGTTTTCCTGACACTATAGTGGTCCTTTAATTTTTCTAATTGTGTGTGAGCCTGATCTACCCTTCTTTATGACTTCAACTGTAGCCATATCATCTAAAATAAATACAACAGATTGACCGGAGCAGAAACAAACCCACATGCTGTTGCCACCATAGGATAAATGTAAAAAAAGCACAGATGTACTAAGCCTTGATGTTGTAGCTCAAGGGTCGGATTTTAGTATTTTGTACAGTTCAGCCTTTTTTACAGACCGGAAACAGAATCTCTCTCTACCTAATTCTGTCATTTAGGCACTGTCCATGCTCTGAAAGACATGGTATCTGAAGCATTAACAGGGAATTATGGAATATATGTTGGAAGGCCCTTTGGCCTAAATTTGTGGGAGGAGTAATGATCCTATTTAAACCCTACCCCCCTACTTACCTTTGTCTGGCAAGCCTTTTGTCTCCTTGGTTACCTGTACTTCTGGTCGAGGTTGCCGCCAAATTCTGCCTCGAGTACCTAGTCCCTCATTTCAGCTCCTGCCACTTGACCTCCGAGCTCCTTCACCGGCTTCCTAACCGCCTTCATTACTCGTTTCCGGCTTCCAGTCACGAGACCGGCACCTACACGTAAGCACAAACGTGGGAAAGGGTGTTCGGCTATTTCCCACGTTTGGGCCTAAAAACGTGGGGATAGACTCCCTATTATTATTATTATTATTACTTACCATTTCGTTCCTTACGCCGTTCGGTTACTTCTGCGTTCGCACGTCTAATAGCCGAACGCAGAACTTCATACTCACCTTTCTTTCATTTGTTTAAATATTGCATACCGATCGCTCATATTTACCCTTCGTTCGGCTGTTTTACACGTTCATACAGCCGAAACACGCTTACGTACGGCTTTTATGCAGCCATTTCCATTTAATCATACAGTCTGAAGTTGTTTTATAGGTTAAATCCCTCTCTTGTTCGCCTAGCCGAAGGCGGGAGGGATAAACAGGTATTCCTATGTGTTTTGTATATACTCCAGTGTGAAACTATACATTACTATTTTCTTGTTATATTTAAAGTTTATATTCTGTTTTTTCCCCCTGTATTTATCATAGCCCTGTGGCACCATTTCCTGTCCCACCGTTACATTTAATTATGAACTTATTCCCAGCACTCTACGGTTCCCATAAAAGGGTGACTCTCTTAAAGAAACAGTTAGCCATTTAAACCTCTTTTTATTTTTTTCTGGGTCACCCTGTCCCTGACTTCATCAGTAACAGCATTTCCAAGGGTAATAATGTCAACTCCATGGCCCTACTGCTGACCTCCCAAACTATGCTCACTAGTACGACAGTCACTTCCACGGCTCACCACGCCCCCACCACACACTAGTCAGGGTGCCAGTTGGAGTGACACGCTAGACAGTCACATCACATTTCTAGGCAGGGTTCGGGTGTGCAGTGACTTTAACGCCGGAGTATGTAATCTCACGACATGTGGGGCACTGCACATCTGCTCCATTTGCTTCAGAACCCACTCCAAGTCCATTTGCCCAGCCCTTCTGTCTCCTAAGAAACGTCTGACCGAAGTCAACATTGACATACTGGAATACTATCTACAGTCACATACAGCTAGGCACCTGGTAGATTATCTGGTGACGGGTTTTTCACAGGGGTTTCACACGGGCCTTATCGCCATCCCCACAAGTACACTTGAATGCCCTAACCTTTTATCTGTTTCCACTGACCCACTCACGGTGGACCACCTTCTGTCTACAGAAATCACAGCCGGCTTTATGATCGGCCCGTTTCTATCTTCACCTTTCTCATCTTGGCGTACCAATCCCATCGGTATAACTATTCACTAATACTCCAACAAAAAACATTTAATTATTGATCTCTCCACACCTCACTCCTCCTCCACTCCTAGTATCAACTCCCTCATTCCCGCCACGGAGTTCTCACTGTAATACGCTAAAATTGATGATGCCATGGAGGCCATCTTATTAGCTGGTAGTGGAGCTTGGTTGAGCAAAACAGATATAACAAATGCCTTCAAACTACTACCTATTCACCCCTCACTATGGCACTTACATGGTGTTAAATGGAGAAACAGGTATTTTTTCGCCACCCAGCTCACTTTTGGCTCTAGGAGCAGCCCCAGGTTATTCGATATCTTCGCAGAAATCCTCTGCTAGCTGCTCCTAAATATACTCAGGTGCCCCTCTGTCATCCACTACCTAGACTATTTTCTATTGATAGAACCAGGTTCAAAATCCCCTCACTTCATACACTCCACCACAGCTTTTTTCACGACACTCGGGGTCCCCTTGTCACCTAGCAAAACACTCGGCCCCTCCACCAAGCTCGTTTTCTTGGGCATAGTACTCGACACCACTACCTTCCAAGCCAGTTTACCACCAGACAAGCTGTCCCACATTAAGAACGAGATTGTCCTGTTCTTGCGGAGTGTTGCATGCACTAGGAGGAGCCTCCAGTCCTTATTGGGGTCCCTTAACTTTGCTATGCGCATCATTCCACAGGGTCGATCTTTTGTCTCCAGGCTTCTCAACTTGCTCCACGGTGTGCCCGACTCATGCCCAATCGTGTTGGACAAACCTGCTAGGGCAGATTTACTCATGTGGATTAGTTTTCTGGCTGATTGGAATGATATCTCTTTGTTTATTCCCCCACTTTCAGAGCATTCACCTTCAATTCACACAGACGCAGCGGCACACACAGGGTTCGCAGCCATCTGCGGCAACCACTGGTTTAGGGACAACTGGCCCCTGAGACGGATGCCTTGCCGGCCTTTAGAGAAACATCTACTTTATTCGAGATCTACCCCATCGTAACGGCCGCCCACACGTTGGGTCACCTTTGGACCGGCAAGGCAGTTAGATGCTTCTCCGACAACTCCGCAGCCTGCGACATCATTAACAAAGGTCGGTCCTCCTCCCTAACAATTATGCGGCTGATTCACAGGCTGACGTGGTTGGCAGCTACCTCTCAGTTCTTCCTAGTCTGTATCCACATTCCTGGTGTCCACAACACATCAGCTGACGCTGTGTCACGCTCCCAATTTGATACCTTCTTCCAGGCACTCCGCACGGCCCACCACTTTCCATCTAAGATACCACCTTTCCACGAGCTAATCTGGGACTAAGCACACAATTGCACCTCACACAAGTACGCACGCTTCACGCAGGGTCACGACTTTCCCTTAACATATGCCAGGGCTTACTATATTGCACCAAGACACTTTCAGGAGCTGGCTTTAATTAGAGAACCTCGCTGTTATAATCATGGTAAAAATGTTTGCCTTTTTCTAAAACTCACAACCAAGCTTCTTACTCTAAACCTTCTATGCTGTCATTCAGCGGTTACGTCTTCAAAGGCACTACACCAGCAGCCTCTAACACTTTCACCCCAGTCTACATCACAAACAATGGGGTCATCATAAAAGCTTCAGCTCAGGTACTTACATACTTCAATCAGAGTGAAGCACCTTACAAGCTTTCGTTACTCATGCTGTATTAACTTGCAATAAAGTGTGGTATCTTGAATCCTCCTTTGCCCTCTTTTTACAGGCCTACTCGTACGTTGGTTTCGGCACACCTCAACCAACTTTTGCTTCCCCTTTACATTTCATTACGTATTAGATAAATTCCGAGCACAAGTTGGAAGGCCATTTGGCCTGAATTTGTGGGAGGAGTAATGATCCTATTTAAACCCTACCCCCCTACTTACCTTTGTCTGGCAAGCCGTTTGTCCCCACCCACCTACAACCATCTATATTAACACTCACCTTTGTGGGCCCTCTTTTTACAGCCCTACTCGTACGTTGGTTTCGGCACACCTCAACCAACTTCTGCTTCCCCTTTACATTTCATTACGTATTAGATAAATTCCAAGCACAAATATATATATAGAAAAATCAAAATAATACCGGCACTCTAGGCTTTCTTCATCCGATTTATTTTGTGAATCCAAAGATGTCAACGTTTCAGCTCCCGGTCGGAGCTTTCATCAGGACACATTAAATATTTCATGTGTCCTAAAGAAAGCTGCAATCGGGAGCTGAAAAGTTGACATCTTTGGATTCACAAAATAATTTGGATAAAGAAAGCCTAGAGTGCAGGCATTATTTAGATTTTTCTGTATTGCTGTGACTTGGCACCAGGTATTTAATAATTTTTTTTCAGTTGGAGTGCAAGAGGTTAATCTATTTTTGTATATATATATATATATATATATATATATATATATATATATATATATATATATATATACATATATATACATATATATATACACTGTGTGCAGAATTATTAGGCAAATGAGTATTTTGACCACATCATCCTCTTTATGCATGTTGTCTTACTCCAAGCTGTATAGGCTCGAAAGCCAACTACCAATTAAGCATATTAGGTGATGTGCATCTCTGTAATGAGAAGGGGTGTGGTCTAATGACATCAACACCCTATATCAGGTGTGCATAATTATTAGGCAACTTCCTTTCCTTTGGCAAAATGGGTCAAAAGAAGGACTTGACAGGCTCGGAAAAGTCAAAAATAGTGAGATATCTTGCAGAGGGATGCAGCACTCTTAAAATTGCAAAGCTTCTGAAGCGTGATCATCGAACAATCAAGCGTTTCATTCAAAATAGTCAACAGGGTCGCAAGAAGCGTGTGGAGAAACCAAGGCGCAAAATAACTGCCCATGAACTGAGAAAAGTCAAGCGTGCAGCTGCCAAGATGCCACTTGCCACCAGTTTGGCCATATTTCAGAGCTGCAACATCACTGGAGTGCCCGAAAGCACAAGGTGTGCAATACTCAGAGACCTGGCCAAGGTAAGAAAGGCTGAAAGACGACCACCAAGGAACAAGACACACAAGCTGAAACGTCAAGACTGGGCCAAGAAATATCTCAAGACTGATTTTTCTAAGGTTTTATGGACTGATGAAATGAGAGTGAGTCTTGATGGGCCAGATGGATGGATTGGTAAAGGGCAGAGAGCTCCAGTCCGACTCAGACGCCAGCAAGGTGGAGGTGGAGTACTGGTTTGGGCTGGTATCATCAAAGATGAGCTTGTGGGGCCTTTTCGGGTTGAGGATGGAGTCAAGCTCAACTCCCAGTTTCTGGTAGACACCTTCTTCAAGCAGTGGTACAGGAAGAAGTCTGCATCCTTCAAGAAAAACATGATTTTCATGCAGGACAATGCTCCATCACACGCGTCCAAGTACTCCACAGCGTGGCTGGCAAGAAAGGGTATAAAAGAAGAAAATCTAATGGCATGGCCTCCTTGTTCACCTGATCTGAACCCCATTGAGAACCTGTGGTCCATCATCAAATGTGAGATTTACAAGGAGGGAAAACAGTACACCTCTCTGAACAGTGTCTGGGAGGCTGTGGTTGCTGCTGCACGCAATGTTGATGGTGAACAGATCAAAACACTGACAGAATCCATGGATGGCAGGCTTTTGAGTGTCCTTGCAAAGAAAGGTGGCTATATTGGTCACTGATTTGTTTTTGTTATGTTTTTGAATGTCAGAAATGTATATTTGTGAATGTTGAGATGTTATATTGGTTTCACTGGTAAAAATAAATAATTGAAATGGGTATATATTTGTTTTTTGTTAAGTTGCCTAATAATTATGCACAGTAATAGTCACCTGCACACACAGATATCCCCCTAAAATTGCTATAACTAAAAACTACTTCCAAAAATATTCAGCTTTGATATTAATGAGTCTTTTGGGTTCATTGAGAACATGGTTGTTGTTCAATAATAAAATTAATCCTCAAAAATACAACTTGCCTAATAATTCTGCACTCCCTGTAGATATATATATATATATATAGATATATATCATTTTATATATTTAAGTAGCACAACCTAGGATTCCCCTTTAAAAGGTAACATTATATATCAAGTAATCAAAACATTTGAGAATATGTTTAAGTACTAAACCTTTACATTTTTGCTGTATTATAGTACTGCATTTACCTTCACTTTTCAATTTTAATGCATCTGTAAGTTACATTTATCAGTTAATGCGTTATTGTTCCCTAACTCTATTATTTTTGTGCCTTGTTCCAATATTATACTAAAGAGAAAAGTATTTGCAGGATATGACTCATAAATAAACACAAATGCAGGGAGTCTAGGCTTTTCTTTGTACAAAATGTTGTCATTTCTTCACGACCACACACGTTATCAGCATGAAAGTTCTTTATCGCTAGGAGAGAAATTTGGGGTATATTGTTGTGCTCAACCTTAACTTGAAACAACATGTGCTGCAGAATTTAAATGAATTATCAACCTATCTAACTCAAAGTATAGTTCTAGCTTTCCGGTCTCTGCTACAGGTGAGATCTGTAACACAGGTGTAAATAGTAGCTATTGTAGTAAATACTTAAAGGGACCTTTACAGTGCCAGGAAAACATATTCGCAGTGCCCCTCTCCCTCCCACCCCTCATCCCATGTTGCTGAAGAGGTTAAAACCCATTCAGTGACTTACCTGAATCCACCGCTGATGTCCCTCGGCACTGGGTCAGGCTCCGCCCACGCTCCTCCCCCGCCGTCAGCCGGGAGGGGAGACCTAATGCGCATGTGCAGCAATGGCCACGCCCATTAGCCCTCCACATAGAAAAGCATTATTCAATGCTTTCCTATGGGGATTCTGGCGATGCTGGAGGTCCTCATGCATAGCGTGAGGACGTCCAGCATAGTTTAAAACACTTTTCGTGTTCTAAGAACACATGAGTCCCTCTAGTGGTTGTCTAATAGACAGCCACTAGGGGAGAACTTAACCCTGCAAGGTAATTATTGCAGTTTATAAAAAGTGCAATAATTACACTTGCAGGGTTAAGGGTGGTGGGAGTTGGCACCCAGACCACTCCAATGGGCAGAAGTGGCCTGGGTACCTGGAGTGTCCCTTTAACTCTCTTTATTAAGTTTGTAAAAGCGACAAACTGATTTTGAAAGTCTATGTGAAAATTAGAAAACTGGCAAACTAAGTATTTGTCTGACATTCATTCAAAAAAGAGAAAAAAATAATTACATTATAAGATAAATATCCCATCAGCATATTTTGTTTCAGCACCTGCTTCAGTTATGAGTACACGCACCCCTGGCAATGAAAGACTTGCCCAACATTCAATTCTATAAATAGTGGAACCAACAGATCTTTTGGCATAACTGCTCAGCTATACATATTTCTTAAAAAACCTTTATAGGTATTCTAATCTTAAAAAAATAATCTCATCCGTGTCCCCGTCATCAATTATGTTGTCTTTTGTCACCTTCCTTTCACATTGAATAACTTCAAATAATAGTAGGAAAAAAAATAAAGAAAAAGTTGTTTTACGTATGAAACTGAACACATGTGATCGTTATCTCCTCCACCCTGCTTCAGATATTTTGGAAACATTTTAAAGACTTAAAAATGCTCCATTGATCTCAATTTAATATTGTAAGATATGCTTTTCAAATTAGTTCATACTTTTGGATACATGTAAAATTATTTTTTCAACATGTAAAAAAAAAAATATAAAAAATATATCCATAAATATAAAAATATTACAAAACTAAAATTTCTTTCACAATAATAAATCTTTTTAAAGTGTGTCCAAAAATATTAAATCATTTGAAAATGTTATCCAAAACTATTAACTCAAAGCCTTCTTGTTGGAATAAAAGCAGGCCTTTACGTTGACTTCAAAGTCCTTTGTGTGCTGTCCGTTGGTATGTGACTGCGTGACTGCATGTAAGATGGCTGCTCTCTGGATGAGTGATAGAAGCCATTTGTATAGACATGTTGTTTGTGAGTTCACAGTCAGTGTGATGTGGGAAACTGAGTGTTGGATTACATAAGTGTGTTGAGGGAGGAATAGCTGTATCAATTACACCTCTTATCATACATACTGGCTGGGCCTTGCTGGACACAGGGGAGTGGATATCTCGCAAACATTACTTGCATTGGTTTGTGTTATTCTTTCCAAAAAACAGTCATGTCAAATACACAATTCATATATATCAGTAATTGTTGATGTTACACTGTATTGGGTATCTTTGTTACTTATAAGGTGCTTATGAATTGGATACAGTCAACCATCCCACTAGTGGATACAACTTCTATAATTCATAATAATGTTTCCCTTTTTCGGGAAGTCAACCTTATTATAACCTTAATTTTAATAGGTGTGTGATATATTGTCAACAGTAGCCTTTTGTATATAACAGTTTTTTATATATATATATATATATATATATATATATATATATATATATATATATATATATTAAACTGAGAATCTATGCTGTTGTGATATTAACGGCTAACAATGCACTATTTGTTAGTTTATTAATAATAGAAGGCAAAACTACAAAATTGCTTTTAATATTGTAGAGTGACGTCTCAAAGAGCTGGCATAGTATTTTATATGTTTAACTGATATGCCTTCTTTACTGAGTTTTCAGTAATTTTTTTGTTTTTATTGATTTTTTGATTGATAGTCTAATGGAGCAGGGAGGGAAGTTCCATAGGAATGATGCTGCCCCAAAGAAGTCATCAAGCTGAGACTCAGAAGTGGGATTACAGAGCACAGACATAGGGGCCTAGATGGGACATACTTGTGTATTAGTGAGGATCGGTAGATTGGAAAAGTGAAATGTAAGTGAGGATATTAAGTTGAACCCTATATCTTACGGGTATCACTGTAATGTCTGACAGATGGTGGAAGATAGTGAGACCCGAGAGGACAGGCAGACAAACCTGACTGCAGCATTAATTATAGACTAGATAGTGATTTGAGTTGGGAATATGTAAGACCAATGGGAAGTAGGTTGCAGTAGTCAAGGTAAGAGATGATAGTGGCATGGACGAAGATCCAGGAAATAATTTATCTCGTTGACAGATACTGTGAGGGGTGAAAATAAGTTGATAATCAGTGCAGTTGAAAACAGTAGAAAGATTAAAGACAATTAGATGGGATTAGTGACCATAGCATTGTGGAGCAATTAAGTAACTGCTGTCCGACAGAGTGATAAGTGCGGAATATAGATCGTTTCAGGTCACGCATATGGCCTGCATCAAGCATCACAGGATTGTTACCCTAACTTACGGGAAATGATGAATCTCACAGAAAGAGGTTATAAATGGCTATATTACTGGGCCTTAGATTGGCCAGTCTTAACGTTAGTAAAGAAATACACAAAGTTATATACAAGCCAAGGTCAATATCATAATATCATGCTTACTAGAAGAACTAAACCTATATCAAGGCAGAAAACACAATAGGGCACTGAGCAAGGTCCCAAATTACCATCCAGACAGCCAGGCGTAGTCACCCCTGAAGTGCCCAACAGGGGATTTGAACCTGGGGCCATTTGCATTCTAAGCCTAAATTTCTGCCTCTGAGCCACTTCTGAACTTTGGTTCTAACCTTGTCTTCCTGACATTGCCTGCAGCACTAGGGGGCTGTACATCACCACTGGCTCCTACCTGTCCATCTAAGTCCACCTGAGGCAGTTCACGCATTAGCTGGGCATAAAACACTGCTCCTCCCTAAGAACATTGTAAGTTAGTTGTTTCTTGTATCCTGTTTTCTAAGACTGACTTGGCTTGTGACCCTTTCTATTTGGATTATTTGTTTTTGCCTGTTCGCTACCTGCCCTGACTTTTGGAAACGTGTCTGACTACTCTTCTGGATTTGCCCTTGTCTGTTTCCTCGTACCCAGTTACTGTTGCTGCTTAAGCCTCCGTGCACAGATTCACAGCCCAGATAGTTTCAGATCTGGTTACCATGGGCTGTGTTTATCTGCAAGGGTGAGCACAAATCTCTGCTAACCGGACTCCCAACTTAGGTATCCATGACAATAGACATGCATTTCCCAATTGGTGTTCCACAAGACCAAAATTGGAGTTCCGCTGTGATTTTCCCATCGGTTGGCCCTATGGGCCACCAGATGGGCATTGCTGCGGAGGGACCCGGTCAGCGCCGTGACCGGGCCCCTGTAGTATGGGATGCTGGGAGGAAGTGACGGACGATCACTCCCCCCACACACACCAGCCTCAGCCAGCAAGTAACCCTCCTGCAGACAACAGGTATGCTAACAGGAGGGTGACAACAAATCCCAAAAAAGAACATGTGTGTATTTGACGGTGTATGTGTATCTGTGTATCACTGTGTGTATGTGTTACTGTGTGTATCTGTGTGTCAGTATTTGTGTCACTGTGTGTATCCGAGTGTGTGTATGTGCCACTGTGTCACTGTGTGTACCTGTGTCAGTGTGTACCTGAGTGTATATGTGTGTATTTGTGCCAGTGTGTGTATATGTGTGTCAAGATGTGTTCATATATCAGTGTGTATCTTTGTGTCTGTGTGTTTATTAATGTGTGGATATGTGAATTGTGTTTGTATGTATGTATATCTGTGTAAGTATGTATGTGGCAGTGTATGTGCATACACCCCAGCAATCAAACACCAACACAACATGCAAACACAAACATTACATACAAAAACACCCCTGAATTCAAACTCCAAAATTATATACAAACACACCCTTCACCCAAACACCAATACTACACACATGCATTTAAAAACCAACACTACAACCAAACACACCCCTACACTCAAATACAAACATTACATACAAACACCATCTCTACACACAAAAGCACACCTGCTCCTAAGTACTACAATCTGCCTACTATCTTTAGAAATAATTGTGTATATATATATATATATATATATATATATATATATACACCAAAAAACTAAATTTGCGGAAAAAAAGAAAACATTACACTCTGCTAATTAAAAGGTTTGTGTTACAGCAAGAATTTTTTGAGGGGGTTTCCACGATATGGATACACTATGTTAAAGGGTTCCACAGGAAAAAATAATTAGGAACCCCTGATATAGACTAACACATGTTTTAATTGGTTAACGTCATCTCGAGACTCCAAAGTGCTAAATATTGGGGTCACCTAGATGACGTGGTCATTTAAGGGGCGAGTGTGAAGTCACGATTTTCAAATATATAAGGATGCGCCAATCAAGCAGGTAGCATCCGAAGGACTGCAGGGAAGCAACAGCCTTTTCACATTTGGCCTGCGCAAACCAGAAGGAGGAGCAGTTCGCCTGCGCCAAAACGTAATCCGCCGATGCATTTAGCTCGTAAGACCCAACAAGGCGAGCAGCAAGGTAAGTTTGTTATAGCATGGAGTTTGTGTCAAAGACAGTCTTGTGTACAGAGTTCTCAGGGATCTTGGAGACAAACGGTAGTAGGGTGGTAGTTGGATGGGAAGTTTCGATTGAGTGCTTTTTTAACCCCTTAAAGACACATTTAGAATATAAGGGAATCATGACGGAATATTTTTGTCATGTGTCCTTAAGGGGTTAAAAATCAGAATTACAGTTGCATGCTTGATTTGCTGGACATTTGAACAGAGTAGAGGGAGATATTTAATATTATAGAAAGAGGCAGAGCAAGAGAATAAATAAGTTGAACTCTATATAACTGCTTGTGAAAATTGAACCCTAATATCAGCAATCATTTAAGAGCAGCAGATAACGCAGGTGTGCAATATGCAAGTCATTAACCTTAAGTGTAGCTCTGTCTTGCACCATGCATCTGCTTTCTGTGATAAAAAATGAATAAAATCAACTTTCTAGATAAAAGGTTCTTACATTTATCTGTAGTTGTGAAATGAGTGCTTGCATATGTCTTTTTAGCACCTTTAGTAAAGGAACACTCTGAACAACATATCCATTACAGCTGAAAACTTTCGATCTGAGCTAAGCTTTGTTGCGCAGGGCTTATCTCAATGGCCGAAAACAATCAGCTGATTCTCTCAGTCAGTGAGTTAGCCCTGCTATCAAAGGCTTAGCTCAAAAGAGCAAACAAAAGCACCTGCTTAGGACCTTCCGGGTCTCGATAGTACATAGTGGAGGCAGGAAGCAACACCTAAAGACACAGGTTAGGAGGCCAAATCATTCTAAAATGGTTTGAATCCTTACAAAGTGGGGGTACCAAGGCACTCCTGGCACCATAACCACTATAGTCAGCTACACTGGTTATGGTGTTTATGTTAATTTCTTTTTAGGTAGAGACAGTTTTCCCCTATTTTGTTTTGCACATATGATAATCCAGGCATCCACGTGGGAAGGTTGCTAAGGGAAGCTGTTATTATTTTTTATATATTTTGTATTTGGTGTTTTTTGTACCACGCTTTTATCAAAACTTATTGTGCCCTTAAAGGGGATTCTCAATGTAGTATAACAAAATATTTGAGGAGAGCACATACGTTGTGGAACCAAATATATATTTTAATGCCTTGATTTGAAGGGTTTTCACTGATTATGTGTTAGCTTGAAATGTTTGTCAATGTTGTCAAGTATTTGGCATTCCAATCAACTAAGTTTAGGACTTTTTTTTCATTCTATATTATAATATACATGTATATATATGTGTGTGTATGTGTGTATACAAATATATATGGGCATAACAGCAGCTGTATTTTGCATAAACTTGTTAACATATCTAATCCAATAGTACGGTTTTCTGTTTTAAAATTTTTACATCCGTAAAGTTTTTATTTTTACATCTTTCAGCTTTTGCCCTTCTTGTATCCTAGCAACATGTTCTTTTACATATAACATGATGGTTAGGGAATGCATCTTTGCAGAAACAAATTTCTGACCTGACTTGGTTTCTAAAGCTTGAAAGAGTAATGCTATTTGAGGACATTACTCCAAAACCCTGAAGCAAACATTAGTGCAGCTGAGTTGTTGAAGTCAGCTTTATATGAGATTTAAAAATGACAGTATTATGAATTCACAAAGGTGCACTTTAATTTACTGGACAAAATATCCATTCTTTTTAATATCTCTCCCCTCCCCAACAGAAAACAAAACAAACAAAAACTTACGTTTCCTTCTTTTTTTTTTTAATAATAAAAATATAATTTTACTCTCAAACTAAATATATATCTATTTAGGAATCTGCTCAGAGTAAATAAATATGTGGACTTTCATTGTTTGTTGGTCTAGAATTAAAGACAATCCCTGCACTAACGTGCTAAAATACTTCTGATAGAACACCAAGTCACAAATGCAGAAAACAGCATCTGGTAGTGGTTCTGCTGCTGACAGATTATTAGTTATGGAATGATTTTTTTTTTTTTTTTTATTTACATTTCAGGGCTGTTTCAATCCATACACGTATTTCTTTTAGATTTTTGTCCCGGAATCAATGATGAAAGGTTTCTTATATGTTTTGGAACTGTGTAAAAGAAACCTATTCTTGGGCACATGGGATTAAGTTTATAGACTGTAGAGATGTTGAGGGGAGACTTTTTATGATCTGCACCATAAATCCAGCTCTTGTTCTGGGTGTGGTCTTCCTTTACTTTGCAGTAGTAAATTGAACCAGAAAGCTGTCTTTATGTCTTATGTTGTCTGGAAAAATGAGAGCATTGGTTAAGCCAGAAGAAACAGATTTATGGGTGTACTGGAAGTAAACTCTGCATTTGAAGCTCCAGCCTTATTTTAGGACGGCATAAATCCAGTGAGCAAGTGTTTAAATGTAACCCCTATTCAATTTTTGGATCCCACCATACTACAGCAGAAAGATCCATAATCTGAACAGCCCATCCTTTTGTGTATTCTGCTGTTCAGTATGCTTTTCTTAAAGACAAAATGTACTTTAAATTACTTTAAAATTGATTATTTGTGTTGCTTAGTGACAGGAACACCAGGGACTACAGTCCAATTGGATTTTATGTCACTTTCCACATCCTTCCTATGCAAGTCCTGTACCATGCTCCATGTCTGTTCCCAAACCCAGAATGGGTTTTAAAAATTGCACTGTGACTTTAAGTCTCTGATTAAATTCAGGTTAATACGCAAACCTCTATTTATAAACTCCACACCTGTTGTACTAACCCTTCACCCCACTGAATTATAAACCTGTATCTCCATCAATAACCCCACCCGGTGCTGTATAATTAATTCCAAATATGGTGCATTCAAGTAGCATAGTTGTAAATTATATAACTGTTTAAAAGTGTTATTTCTGTCTCAGTATTAGGGATGCAGGGCTCACAACCCACAGGACCCACAGATAAGGGCTTCATCCCCGGTCAGATTTCTGTCCGTTTTGTTGCTAGGGAATGTATGCATTTTATTGTATTTGCACTTTACAGCTATACATTTAATCCCCCAGTAGGAAACACATTCTGTTGGTATATATCGTTTGTGTATTTACTATGCATATGTAAGTGAAATGCAAATATGGTTTCAATTATATTTATTGTTTTGCTTCACTTTCCAATGTTCTGTAACACGGCAATGGAGAAAAGTACATAGTTTCTTCTTAATTGTGTTATCATCTCTATGCCAATGTTTGATCCGAGTTACTGAAAAATCCCTCTATCTGGCAATAAAACCGTTTTGTGTTCTGTGCCCCATACACTTCTACTAGTTTGCACTGTGTGTTTGTTACTTCTTTGTTTTGTACATTTTCCCAACCTCTTGTACGTGAAGCTGTATATTCTGGCATATCAGAAGTCTCTCTTGCAAAAACCCTTAAATGCCAGGTGACCACACAATAGCACACCAAAATGTGCTGAAAAATCCCCCATGAAATTCCATCTTACAGGCTACTTTCTTTTCTGTAATACAGAAACAAGTTACTCATGCTTCTTGTATGTTTAGCTGCCATACAGTGCGGGAAAAAAAGTATTTGACCATTTGCCCACTGACAAAGAAAAGATCAGTCTATAATTTTAATGTAGGTGTATTTTACCGTGAAAGACTGAATAACAAAAAAAAAAAATCCAGAAAAATCCATGCCAAAAAAGTTATAAATTGATTTCCATGTCAATGAATGAAATAAGTATTTGTCCCCTTCGACTTAGTACTAGGTGGCAAAACCCTTGTTGGCAATCACAGAGGTCAGATGTTTTTGTAGTTGGACACCAGGTTTGCATACATCTCAGGAGGGATTTTGCCCCACTCCTCTTTGCAGATCCTCTGTAAGTCATTAAGGTTTCACAGATGACGTTTGACAACTCGAACCTTCAGCTCCCTCCACAGATTTTCTATGGGATTATGGTTTGGACACTGGCTAGTCCACTCCACGACCGTAATGTGCTTCTTCTTGTGCCACTTCTTTATTACCTTGGCTATGTGTTTTGGGTCATTGTCATGCTGGGTCCAGGGACGGAACTTCTCACGCACAATTTGATGGTACATTTCCCCATCCATCGTCCCTTTGATGCGGTGCAGTTGTCCTGTCCCCTTAACAGAAAAACACCCCCAAAGCATAATGTTTCCACCTCCATGTTTGACAGTGGGGATGGTGTTCTTGGGGTCTTAGGCAGCATTCCTCCTCCTCCAAACACGTTGAGTTGATGCCAAAGAGCTCGATTTTGTTCTCATCTGACCACAGCACTTTCACCCAGTTCTCCTCTGAATCATTCAGATGTTCATTGACAAACTTCAGACGGGCTTGTACATGTGCTTTCTTGAGTAGGGGGACCTTGTGGGCACTGCATAATTTCAGTCTTTCATGGCGTAGTGTGTTGTTTCTTGGTGACTATGGCCTTGAGATCATTAACAAGATCCTCCCGTGTAGTTCTGAGCTGATTCCTCACCATTATTATGATCATTCAAACTCCACGAGGTGAGATTTTGCATGGAGCACCAGACCAAGGGAGACTGACAGTTATTTTGTGTTTCTTCCATTTGCAAATAATCGAACAACTGTTGTTACCTTCTCACCAAGCTGCTTGGCGATGGTCTTGTAGCCCATTCCAGCCTTGTGCAGGTCTACAATCTTGTCCCTGACATCATTTTACAGCTCTTTGGTGTTGGCCATGGTGGAGAATTTGGAATGTGATTGATTGATTGCTTCTGTGGACAGGTGTCTTTTATACAAGTAATAAGCTGAGATTAGGAGCACTCCCTTCAAGAGAGTGCTCCTAATATCAGCCCGTTATCTGTATAAAAGACACCTGGGAGCCAGAAATCTTGCTAATTGATATGGGGATCAAATACTTATTTCACTCATTGACATGCAAATCAATTTATAACTTTTTTGACATGCATTTTTCTGGATTTTTTGTTGTTTTGTTATTCTGTCTCTCATTATTAAAATACACCTACCATTAAAATTATACACTGATCATTTTTTTTGTCAGTGTGGCAGCATACAAAATCAGCAGGGGGTCACATACTTTTTCCCCTCACTGTATGTTCAAACAATATATTAAAGGGACACTATAGTAACGAGAAAAAAACTACAGCTTAACACAGAAACAGTCAAATCCCTGCTCTCTATCCTGGAGATAATTGGGTTAAGTGGCCGTAGTAAACTCAATTATCTCCAGGTACAACAAATATTTCCCATTTACAACTGTAACAAAACACATTAAAATAGTGCTCAGATCCCATGAACACAGTCGAATCGCCATGGAGTTTTCACCGACCGTTCGGCAGAAATCTGTCCAGCATTAGTTCCATGGCTTTTAGCTATCAGGGTTGGTCTAGTTTGTGGGTTATGAATGTACCGAACGACGTGGCGTTCGTATAAACTGAAACAAGGAGATGGGAGCTGGGCGTTCGACAATTTAAGATGGCCGCCACCATGTGTTCGTTCATACCAGCCGTTCGCCAATTAGTTGCGGTTAACCACAGCTTCTGGGAGGTTAACAGGCTGCACACTCCCATTGAGTGTGGTCTGGCTGTTCGATAGTTTGTTCGGTACAATGAAAGGGATTACATAGGGCAGAAAGGTGCGAACGGCATCCGGACAAAGAGCACTGATAGCTCCAAAACAGAGATTTTGTCACATATATTTATATATAATGAAAGCTTGAGGGGATCAAGCTGAAACGTTGACTGTGAGACGTTGACTTTATTGAAGGTAAATAAGTTACATTTTATATAAGTCCTTGGAGTGCTATCTTTTGCAATTTTTGTATTTTTGGCTTTCAAGCACCGGGCATTACATATATTTGTTATTGGTTCGTTTAAAAAAAAAAAAATGTAATGAATAGTGTCTGAGATAAAAGTTGGTTGTGGTGTGCCGAAACCAACGTCCGAGTGGGCCTGTAAATAAAAGAGAGCCCACCAAGGAGAATTGTATGTTCTAAGGGTGCTGGTGGGTGGGGAACACTTGAACTCGAATGTCAAAGGTGATTAGGGAAAAATAGTACCTGTTTCGCCATTTAAACCCGTGCAAGTGCCAAAGTGATGGGTGCATGGGCAGTAATTTGAATGCGTTGTTAATGTCTGTTTTACTAAGCCAAGCGTTGCTACCAGTTGAAATGACGGTTTGTACAGTGTCGTCTATTTTTACGTACTGTAGTGAGAATTAGTCTGCGGGAATGAGTGCGTTAATGCTAGGAACAAAAGAAGAGTGCGGTGCCGATAAATCAATAATCATGCGCTTTTTATTTGAATATTTGTGTACAGCTATGTACAGCTATGCCAATGGGGTTAGTGCGCCAGGAGGAAAACGGTGAGGAGGTGAAGGGGCCGATCATGAAACCTTGTGCTATTTCTGTGGAGAGGAGAATGTCCGTGGCCTCTGTTTAACAGCTAATTTCTTTTAGATTGGGCAAGCTACATAAACCTTTTTAAACATAAAGAAAGGAATTAACCAATAACTTAAATCACAAGGTGGTGATAACGGCCCACTGACTGGCATATGAAAACTGACACAAGCCGCAACGGAAAGCATGTGTAAAAGTTTTCATAGATAGAAGCATTATGCCGTAATATATTAGAAATGCGTAGAACTAAAAATACATCCTTTACACATACTGTTTAAAGTATAGCATGGACTCTGAGAGCCAACATACACTGTCCTAATGCAGGCAACAAGTGTAACGTTTAACCGCAGCCCGTATGTAGCCTGAGAGGGGGGGGGGGGTTGCGACGAATGGTTGTACCAACCGATCCCCGAGGTGCCTGAGTGTGGAAACCGTGGGTGGTCTCGCGATACCATGATCCCGTGTGCGTTCCGGTCAGATCCCATGTGCAAACCGGAAGTCAGTGAACCGGACGTTGAGCGGAACACTTGAACGCGAACGTCAGAGGTGAGTAGGGGCTGGGAGTTTAAGTAGGGGACTTACTCCTCCCACAAATTCAGGCCTAATGGCCTTTCTACATATATTTTATATATATATATATATATATATATATATATATATATATATATATATATATATATAATCAAAGCAAAGAAAATCCACAGGTAACCTCAGGAGAAATACATGCTGCTGTGAAAAAAAGATGGTTTGATTTTTTTCAAGGAGCACAACAAGAAATATTTTAACAAAAATGAGCTGCATGGTCGCGTTGCTAGAAAGAAGCTTTACTGCACCAATGCAACAAAAAAGCCCATTTTCAATATGCCCAACAACACCTTGACACGCCTCACAGCTTCTGGAACACTGTAATTTTGAGTGACAAGACCAAAGTAGAGCTTTATGGTCACAACCATAAGTGCCATGTTTTGAGTGGGGCCTATAGTGAAAAGAATACCATCCCCACTGTGAAGCATGGTGGTGACTCACTGATGTTTTGGAAGGTATGCGCTATAAAGGCACATGGAATCTTGTGAAAATTGATGGCAAGATGAATGCAGCATATTATCAGAAAATACTGGGAGATAATTTGTATTCTTCTGCACGAAGACTGTGCATGGGACACTCTTGGACTTTCCAGCATGACAATGACCCTAAGCACAAGGTCAAGTTGACCCTCCTGTGGTTACAGCTGAAAAAGGTGAAGGTCCTGGAGTGGCATCACAGTCTCCTTAATATCCACTCTGGTGAGATCTCAAACGTGCGGTTAATGCAAGGCGACCAACGACTTTGCATGACCTGGAGACATTTTGCAAAGACGAATGGGCAGCTATACCACCTGCAAGAATTAGGGGCATCATAGACAACTATTACAAAAAACTGTGAGCTGTCATTGATGCTAAAGGGGGCAATACACAGTATTAAGAACTAAGGGTATACGGACTTTTGAACAGGGGTCATTTCATTTTTTCTTTGTTGCCATGTTTTGTTTTATGATTGTCCCATTTTGTTTTAACCTACAGTTAATTATAAATCCCATAAGAAATAAAATAAAAGTGTTTTTCCTGCTCAATATGTTTTCTTGGTACATATATTACCAATTCTCCAAGGGTATGCAAACTTTGGAGCACAACTGTATAAAAGGAAACTGTGTACAAGGATCTTTTGATATCATAACCTATGAAACTTTCCTGTCCAGATATTACATATGTCTTTGCACGAGTACCAAGAAACGTGAAACCCAGGGGCGTATTAACCGCGAGGCAAACAAGGCATTTGCCCTGGGCGGCATTTTCCAGGGGGCTGCAAAAAATGCCGCCCCCAAATGCCCAAGGCAAATGTCTTGTTAGCCTTGCGGCTAACTGACAAGCCCTCTGGGCGGGCGATCTGCTGGGCGGCGCTGGTGGGCGGCTGGCGAGGGAGCACTTCCTCTGAGCTGTCTGCTCAGCTCCCTCGCGCGCCGCAGAGTGAAGCTGAGAGGCGGAGCCGGAATATGACGTCATATTCCGGCTCCCAGCCTCACTCTGCGGCGCGCGAGGGAGCTGAGCAGACCGCTCAGAGGAAGTGCTCCCTCGCCAGCCGCCCACCAGCACCGCCCAGCAGCCACTGGACCACTAGGGAGAGAGGGACCTCCCCCCCCCCCAGCATTCCCAAAGGTAAGGAGGCTGGAGGGGGGGGGGGTTAAATAAAAAAAAAAGTGAGTGTGTGTGTATGTCTGTTAGTGTGTGTCTGTTAGTGTGTGTGGATGTCTGTTAGTGGATGTCTGTTAGTGTGTGTCTGTGTATGTCTGTTAGTGTATGTGTGTGGATGTCTGTTAGTGTGTGTGTGTGGATGTCTGTTAGTGTGTGTGTGTGTATGTCTGTTAGTGTGTGTGTGTATGTCTGTTAGTGTGTCTGTTGTTAGTGTGTGTGTATGTCTGTTAGTGTGTCTGTATGTATGTTAGTGTGTGTGTGTCTGTTAGTGTGTCTGTATGTATGTTAGTGTGTCTGTGTATGTCTGTTAGTGTGTGTGTGTATGTCTGTTAGTGTGTGTGTCTGTATGTCTGTTAGTGTGTGTGTGTGTGTCTGACTGTGTGTGTGTATCTGCTAGTGAGTGTCTGTTAGTGAGTGTGTCTGTTAGTGTGTGTGTGTGTTTCTGTTAGCTAGTGTATGCGTATCTGTCAGTGAATGTGTGTGTGTGTGTGTATTTAGAAGGCGGGGGAAGGGTTGGGTGGGGGTGGTGCGGGAGGGGGGCGCCTGAGTTTTGTCCTGCCTAGGGCAGCACAAAACCAGGATACACCACTGATGATACCTGAGGAAGATAAAGGATATTGTTGGAAACCACCTTTTGGGCTTCATAGTTAGATAAAAATTCTTTCCACAGCAAAACGCATTATATGGAATAGTCTCACTTAGACATGTACAATGTAAATATAAAATGCACATTTTTTTCTTTTTTACATAGTTTCCACCATTCATTTCTGTTTAAAAACATAAAGCGCAAATTAATAATAACAAAGGTTTGATTTGAAGAATATGGTTGAAGATCTGCCAATTTAAAATAAAATAATGTTCTTGTTTTTTTTTATTCTAAACAATGACAGAATTCTGATTAACATGTCTTTGAAATATTTCAGAATGATTAGGTCTGTGTTGCAAGCCAAATTGAATATGTTTGGTATAGATTTGCGCTTTTGATTTTTCAAAAGAGAGCGAATGTCAAGGAACAGGAGTGAATGAGAAACATGGTATCATATCATGGACACATTCCTAAATTGTTATTAAAGCTTTTGTTGTGTTGAACACAATCCATGTTTGGTAAGGACTTCTTTTTGTTTAGCTACAACATTTTTAATACCATTGTATAATGTATCACAGTAATTAAGACTAAAGACACAGCTTGCTGAAAAAAATGTTTCTACATTTATTTTTTAATCAATGTGGAGTTTGGTTTTAACTGTTGCAAATTGTAATTTCATGCTTTTTAAATTACTTTTTTGGTGACGCCAGGGTAATTTTACATATAGAGTCAGGATCAAGAAATAGAGATTATGTCAAAGGAGCAGCCCTGTCACTGTAATTATTGTGCCAATTCTGCCATGGCTCTGTATATTAGTGTTTAGTGAAACTGTTTTTGAATGTTTTGAAAGTTATCTAATCCAGCCTCCCTTTTAGAGATATCTAAAGTGTGATGTAGTTGTTGTGGTGCCTAGACTGTCCATTTAAAGTTTGCAACGCCAGAATAAAGGCACAGTTCCTTTCTTTTCATAATGTTTTTTATTTTTTTTCATTAAGTCACAAAGTACTAAAATAATTCAATCATTTGCGACAACTGGCATACGTGTTTAATTTTTTTCATCTCTCTTTGAAGTAAATAGGAGATCAGCCTCACAACTATCCTCTTTTCTACAATACCTTGCTTATTTTGGGGTCCTGTCCCACCTTTCCAGGATTTTCATAGATTACCACTATTACTACTACTTTTAGTATTCTGCTACAGCAATAATTCCTGCGTAGACCTTGGCCATAATTTTGAGTAGTTATATGTAGCGGAGCCCTAGTCCTAGCAGGGACTCTCCTCTGCTGGTTACTCCAAGATGCACTCAGGAACAAGTGAAATACTCCAAGTGAACAGCCAAATACAGCAAAGTAATCCAAGAATCTCCCCAGCAATTGGACAACACTCAGCACTGGTGGTATAACTGATTTTTAATGGAGCCACAGCTGGCCTTATATGACAATCCCCATGCAAGGGGTACGCCCACATGTACTTGATGGTAGACTGATTTACAATTTCACAGACCAATAACAAAAGGTGTTTGTAACGGATCGCCTGGCACCCCGACTTGGTACCTCCGTTAATGGATGCTCCTAGTGCTTCCTGAGGACTCCAAGCACTCTGGCAGACACCATAATCACCGAATCCGAGAAACCTTTAAATTCTCCCAAGCGTATGAATGCTGTAGACCATTGAATAGGAACCATACGAATAGGCTTGTACTCCTAGCAGTCAACTGGAACAGCATACAATAAATCCTTCCCCCAATAATGAGACGACACATCACTTTGAGGGTAAAACAGGAACTCTGGACTGTCTCATCCAGCCTGGCTTTTATTACAATAATACACATACAGGCCACACCCAGGGGGAGGCATAAAATAACCAATCACATACATGGTTCAGCCCACACATCCCCTCCCCTCAGATAACATTAAACCCAATTATCCGGTACACTTTTCCAGCCAAGTTCTGGATGTACCCCAGAAACAGGGGGTACACCTTTAAATCCAGCATCGCTGGATAGCCCTTATTCAGGGGTACAACATACTCAAAATTCAAGTCATTCGGATGAACGGTTCGTGAGATATGGGGTTCCAAAGATTTGACCGACCGCATGGGTAAAGTATCCGAAAACAGTTCCATGCATTTTGGCCCTGCGGTCGGTCACAAACAAGGGAATGAAAACAGGCGAATTGCCTGTGTTATAGAGCCTGGAGAGGGTTTGAATGAATTCCCTTGTTTGTGGGGGTTCTTTCTACCGAACGACGGGTCATTCGGTAGTTTCTATACGAATTTCTGGAAGTATGGAGGTCTCAGCGGTGTTTGCCTAGTCAAGTGTCCGATTTTAGTTCCAGACACTCGACGGCAAAACACCGCTGTTCGGTAGTTTAAGATGGCCGCCGCCACGTGTTTGTTTCCCGAATGGCGGCCACCCAGAGGACAAAGAATACATTACACTGATTGCCAATTACCCGTTTGCAACATTGTTGCAAACTGTAATTGGAGGCACACTTATTCCTGGGTGGTCTGGTTGTTCGGTAGTTTCACTCAATATAATGAATGGAGTGATTCTACCGAACAATCAGCTGAATGCTGCATACATATCCCAGGTTAAACTTAACACACAAATACACATATAATATTACAGGCAGTACACTAGAATATGTATCACAGTCTTAAAGGGACAGTAGTCCCAAAAGTCCCAATATGTCCATAGATGTTGTTAAAAGGGCCAGTAGCAGCAATATACAGTACAATATGCCCCAAATAACCCAGGGGCCATAGTCAGCAGGTAGGAGGCTAGCAAACAGGCTTCTCCAGGGCCCAGTGGCGAGGTTGGTTTCGCCACAGTGTTTAAATGCATGACACTCCCATATACAAGCATACAATCCCTCATCTCTGCCTGGGAGATAATTGGATTGGAATTAGTACAGTTACTGATCCAATTATCTCCGAGCACAGAAAAAACACACTTTTTCAAAACACCCCAGAAGTACCCTAAAAATACATAAAACCCCACATATCCCCTGATAGCCCCGACTGGGTGACCAACATATCCAAAAATCACCCAGATCAATTCAGGGGTTCAGGATTTTCATGGAAGTCTTTTACAGGTTTCCCTGTAGTCTGTGGGCAGGAGGCTGGCAGGTAGGCTCCTCCAGGAGCTCGTGGCAAACTCACTTGGAAAGGGGAGTTTGTCACATAGGTGTCTAGAGCGAATTCCCCATTCGGCTCCAGGAAGGAGTGGTTCCAGGGCCCCAGTCAAGCCACGGCGACTGTGGGCAGAAGTGCCGTGGTTTGTCCGCTGTTCAAGCTAGGAAGCGGTCCTTGGCGGTTGTATCCAGTCGGGGTACAGGGAGCTCTGTTACATTATAGTTTGAAGTTGGACATGAATGATGCAGTGCCGCTATGAGGACAGGTGCATCTGAAACCTCTGACCATAATCCCACCCCCCGAATAAAACACAAACACTACTAAATGTTTTCCCATAGCTTTAATAAATCTAAATCACGTCATTTCCTCCCACCCCTGCCATATTATATTTGAACATAGCCTAAATAACAAGCAGGGCAATGACCACATCCATAAATAACATGACAATATAACACATAAACCAATAAAGTGCAAATACATTTTATTGAACAGTGGTGGGGTGGATACCCCCATACCCCTGAGGTTCTGAGCCACCAACGGACTCAAAACCTCCCAACACAACAACCGACTGTATAAGCAAACTTATTTTAACCAACTACTCTTTAACTGCTCATTTCCTAACTAAAAGACCATATCCCCCCTTTATCGTCACATTACCAGCCCCGCCGCTGTGACTAAGCGGGGATAGAAACAGAAAAAACCCAACCAACTATGGGGACGAGGAACAAACCTATACTGGTAAGTAGATTAAAATTGACTACCCCTAATACAACTGCCCGTATATGTATGCTCCCAGCCACCAACCAAATCTACCAATCCTTACTCAGATTCACCAACATCCGCCTCCTAGCTCTGTCAGGGCCCCTTTCCACTAAAATGTGGTCGTTGCATGGGGCTACATCCTTATTGCATATTCATATTAAAATGTTTGCCAATTGATTTACTAGACCCATGCCACATTTGGATCAAAACAGTAACACCCAACTGCACTTTAATCCCATTGTGGCATACCTTTGGTAATGGAAGCAAACTTTGGCTCTTTAATTTAGAGCATTTTGACAAGGTTATTCAGGAACACAATAATTTTAAAGTGAATTTCAAGTTTAAGGTCAAAATTGCTGAACTGAAAATATTCTCCAAGTCAGATTTGTTTCAGAATTCAACTACCTAGGCATTAAATTTGAATTGCACTTTGAATTTTCACTTTCGTAAATAACCCTGTCAGTCTTTTCAAATAGCCATTTTATTACGAAATGTATTGGTTTTATTATTTTTCACAGGCCAGTTGTGAATTACACAGGTCATTGGTGTCCGCTTACACAAAGATTTCAATTCTTTTGCATATTCCAAATACAGCAATATTCAACATGTAGACTTTTGCAAGATATATGGGAAACCTATGATATTTAATCGGACTCATGACGTGCTTGCCTTCTCAGAAAAGCTTTTTTGCTTAAATATCTATTTTCTTCTTTTTACTAATGTTTGTTTGTCACCCATAACTTACAGTGAAAGACACAAATAAAGCTATTTAAGTAGACATTTCTACCACACTCATGGCATGCCGCAATACACAAATAACTTCTCAGGGGTTCACTAGATTCCAGGCCAAATTTTATAATAGTGTCTTGCGCATTATACATGGAGATCATCCCAATATTGGAAATTGCAGATACTTGTCAGGGGAACAGGCAGGAAAATACACATTTTAGGCCAAGGTTGTAGTGCTGCAAGAATAACTGCATTAAATATATTGTTCAGTTTGTCTATTTTGATATCAATGTATACGTTTGGATCCAAATTAAGCCGTGACGTTTATTCACAGCCATCTGTTTCAAGCTATCCAGTTTAATAATAGTGAAAAATATTCTTATTTCAAATAGAGGAATCCCTTGAAAGAACATTAGCAGGAGATTGGGAGAGGGCAGGTCTTAGTTGAGGGACAGTTCAATGAATGGGTGTGACATCACTGGCAATAAGCCTGTAAAGTGGGCATGTTATATTAGTGTGCATGCATGTCAGCAAGACAAAGTTCTGCTGAAGTATTCAGTCGGTGCCGAAAATGCCTTGTAATACATCGCATTTGCAAGTACCACGCAAATGCCTTTAAAAATGAGGTCATCCTGTACTTTGTTAAAACAGCCACTCTGTCAGGGAAAGTTGCCATGTCACATTACTGCAAATAGTTTATTCAGACATTCGGTGATGGCAACGTAAGACAAAAAAAAAAAAATGTCTCCCATACTCAAAGCACATTTTTTTTTAAGTTTATCAGTACACTGATGCCACTTATGGAATAATTCAGTAATTCACCTTAACATACAGGGTTTCTTTCTCTCCCCCCTTTAAAAAAAAAAATATATATATATATTTTATTTTTTGTTCATTTTATAGCATGTTCATTTTTAAATTTTTATTTTTAAGAACATTAATGTGGCTGGCACTATTTTTATTAACAGTCTAAAAATTTTGCTGTGCAGGAAAATCTTTTCCTTTACAGGAAACCAAGAGGCATTCTTCAAATGTCTTGGCCATCCTTGGGAAAAAAAAATGGAAAACAAAGTTTTGCACGTCTGTCTGTGTGTTTAAAATAAACTCTCAGGGTTGGCCATGCTGCAGTGCTCCAGATGTTGGACTTCTAGTCCTATTACAGACAGCTTGTTGAAGGTGATGGTAGTTTTATTTTACTAGTTACTGAATGATTGGTGGTGCCCAAATCTAAGTACATACCCTTGCACATATTTCTGTCATTTGCCCTAATATTTTACAGAAATTAATTCTGATTTGGAAACAATGAGAATTATATCAGGGTACAGAAAGTTTTGTAATTTAAAGGAACACTCCAAGAAGCATAACCACTGCAGATTATGATAAAAGTGTAAAAAGGCTGTTGGTGAATTTCTCCTCCCAAGTATCAAATCCCTATGCCTTCAGCAGCAAACCTGATGTTGCCTTATTGTTATAGTGCTAGGAGTGTCCCTTTAAATAGTATACATTATCAAGTGTATCCTTCGATTTTATGGAGAAAACATATTGTATATCATTCTTCTATAAATTATATACATGCCACCTAAGAAGGGTTTTTAAAATTATTTCCTGTAAAATTAAACGTTGCTGTATTATCATATTGTTATGTAAACATATGCATTTATTTCCCATCCCTATTTGTTTCTCACCCCTGGCACATGAAAATGGTTTAAGCTTAAGATACGAAGTACAACTAGTAATTTGCCTCGTAAGACTAGTCCAACAGCAATATGCTGCCAAGTTAAGGTAATTTAAAATAGATTTTTAAGGTACTTGTCAATGATCAATTATAATGTCAATTTTATATCTAATGATGTGCAAAATAATTTTCACTTTGATATGCATTAACTGACATTTTACACATGAAACAAGATCATTAATAATTACTTCTCAATACTTTGAAACACAAAGTAGAAATAAATATTCAGTAACCATTAGCTGATTTAATTCGCTAATTTCATTTTTTTTATTTCATTTTTCATACATACACTTGCAGGCAAGACCACACAAACAAAAATAAAAAGATTGCTGTTAAAATATACACAGTTTTCTTCGACACTATTATGTGTGACGAGGCAAGATCATATGAAATAAAACCGTTTTGAAAATTGTCAGCATATTCTAACAGCAGGTTCATAATTTCCTACTTTCACTGTCCTTTCTTCCTAACAACTTTCATGTGTTTCATGCTAAAGTAATTTAAACATTTTTCAGGCCTCGAGTCAGAGAAATTCAGTAAGTGGGCAAACCCATTCCATAGAATATTTTACTTTCAAGGTAAAACACGCCAACTGCCAAACTGCACTTCGGCACATTTTTAATGTATTATTTGTTTAGACAGGACCACAAAATCTTTAAATAACAAACATGTTTCAAATGCATTAAGTATGCTAGTCTCCTTTCTTATACAATTGTGGTATTGTTAAATGTACCGCTGGTAAAGTGGATCACGTTATTTCTCCTAGGACCCGTTAGACCCTTCTACCCAGAGACTGTAAGCAAAGATTCCTGTCATTCCTTTTCCCTGTTTGACTGATTACCTAACCAGACATAATTTTTCTTGAAGTCTTACGTTTAACCATTTGTATACTGCTATGGTAGTACAAAAGTGTTTACTAGGAAAAAATAAATAAAAGTAAAAAAAAAAAAAATCTAATAAAAAATATTTCAAATATTCCAGTTATTTATTTTACACATTCCATTGCAGTAACTGTGCTGCACTACCTGTGCAGACTATTATGTGAAGATAATTGAAGCTTTGCTGCTTCAAATTATGTCTGTAATTGCCCATTAGTTCTAAAAATCTGTAAATAGTGTAATGATAGAAAAGCCCACAAAGTATATTTGTTCCTACCTTTATTTGTAGAATGAAGGTAATTCCTAGGGATGAGTTCCTATTTGTGACTTAGCTGTACATGTCATCACCAACTCCCCTTCACATTGATGCTGCCTGTTCTCTAGCTGTGAGCATCAACATAGCCTGCACTCTGATTTGAAAGCTCTGTTAAGGAATGCAGTTTTCTCTTAAACAATGTTTATATGATAGATTTTGAACATTTTTTTTTTATATATACCAAGCTCAGTTGAATTATATCCTGGCTACCGAATGATGGTGTGTCTTCTGATTCATTTCCAGGAGAAAATCATTTCTTTGTTTCCCAGCTGTAAGGCACTTTTTTTTTTTTTTTTTTTTGAGCTGTGGAAGGAGAATTGGTTTTTCATACATCTGATCCCATGTGTTAAATTAAGGAAGACTATGACATTTATCTTGGCAGTGTCTTTATACTGGGGTTGGATCAGTGTGGCTTGGAAACTACATTCCTAAATGTTTCTAATTAATAAATCAAAATTATTTATATATCTTGCACAAAATATGACAATTTTTTTTTATCTTCTATTTGTCTAATCCTTTTGTTTCAGTTTTTTTTCTTTTTAAAGGAAAAAGTTTATTATTTTCTATTTAAAATACAAGATTGCATCCTCTGATTATTATATCATAAAGCACAAATATAAGTAAATTACACTTCTCAGTATATCTCTTAGGCAACTCTTGGTCTGTGTGGCAAGACCCTTTGGTGAGGAGCACCATTAATCTAATCAAAGACCATAGGGGGGAACCAAGAGCTAGAGTATTTTCATAAATCCTGCATATGTACAAGGCATTCCAAAATACACACTGAGATTTAGCCACAATTTGTGCATGATCTTTGGCCATGTTAGCTGTGCTACTGACCACAGATGACTTAACGAGTTATTCCAACGATCATAACCACTATAGCCTGCTGTAGTGGTTATGCTGGTATGAGTACCCAGGCGATATTCCCCGGTATTCAAATGGTTTTCTTATCTGATCCTGGCGGACGCCAGTTCTCTGATGTAAGCAGGTTTACAATGTCTGGCTTGTGCCGAAAGTCAATAATCCGGATGCTCTTAGCCATTGAATGAGTGCCTGTGCAAAGAAATTTGCTCAGAACTGATATTACCCAGCCCAGAACTCTTGTTTTGGGCTGGTTGATGACGCCTCATGACACAGCCTAAGGTGGAGTCATACCTATGGTAGCAAAGGAGTTAATATCGGTAAGTAAATCATATCATGCTGCTTGGAGCAACCCTGTCAAGATGACTGTTCTGCCCTCATGGAGGAAGGTTAAAACAGAAGATGCACAAAAAACAGGTATTTACTTATATTTATGCAACAAAGGCATACTATTCATTTAAAATATTCCTTTATTGAGAAAGAAAAGATGTACAATTTTTACATAGAAAAAAAATAAACATATTCAATTATACAAAGTAACAAAATATAATACTTTGGGGGAGGTAGAAAAAAAAAAGGGGGAGGCGGGTACCCATCTTATATACTAAATTGCAACTCAAGTCTGTGAGCATATATTTTAACATTGTTTTCTTTAGTACTTTAGTAGTACTATATTATATAATTTACCAGAGTAACATATCATAGTGATTGGATCTGTTTACAATTTACAATTGGTTTCCGCATTATATAAATAACAATTAAAACCTATTCATTTTCTTGATGTCTTTTCCCCACATATCCCAATAATAAGCAAGGTTTAGTAATGAAGAAGATTGTCTTGTAACCAATTCATAACAATTGTTTTCTAGTACAGAGTGTAATACCTCTTTAAAAGATGGAATAGCTGATTACTGCCAATGTCTGGGGATAACTGGGATAGCTGCAATTAGAATGTGTCCTATTATGATCCTGTTAATCTTTTCAATGTTTTCAGGAAATTTTGGGACAGGGCCAATTCTGAATTGAGCACTGAAATTGTAGAATTAACCTTTTGAGTTAACTTGTGTATGTCCTTCCAATATTTAGTTAATTTTAGGCAGTACACCAGAATGTGTGACAAAGAACCTATTAATCCGCAATTCTTTCAACACTTATCAGAGAATCTGACATTTTTCTTCGATATGTATGAATCTACCAATATTCCCAGTCCCACTCCCTGCCTCCCCCCCCCATCCCAGGCCTCTCCGAAAGCGACGCGGCCATGGTTCCTTTGTGGGCTGAAAGCCGTGAACCCCGAGGCCGGGAGATGGGCAATCAACGCCCTCCACCCCCAGAGTTTCCCTCTGCTTTGATGCCCTCTTTTTATGTGCTTTACGGTGTTGTATCTAGGGCGTGATATATCTGTGAGATTATTACTGTTGGTGACCTATATTTAATGTTTGCTTATCTCGTTGTGATCTAGGATGGTGGGGTGCGTTAAGCACTTATTAGCAGGTGTATATGTGGGGTTTCTTGGCCGAACAGAGCCCTATCATCTGGTTGTGAGCCTCTGGTTGCTAAATTTATGTTGGACTGTTGTAGTGTAGGTTCACTGTTGTGGTCCCTAGTAAGCTATGGTTGGGTGCTGTTGGAGTATCCCTGTTCCTCTGTGGGGAGGTAAGTGTTGTATTGTTTCCACAGATCCCATACTTTATGTAAAGTGTTGGTAGTGTTCCTGACCTGTGCTGTTAGCCTGTCCATAAGGTAGTTATCTCTTAGTTTACAAATTTCTCTTTTAATTTATCAAAGGACATTAAAGAATTTCCCATAAAAAAAAATGTACATTTTGAATTAGTTTTGATTGCCGCACGCCCCCTGGTGTTGAGCACCAGCGTTTGTGCAGCCACATACCAATACCCTGAATCAGCTTCAGCGGATACCAGGAACTAGGAGCTTGGAAATTAAGCAGACCTCCCAGGAGCTTAATAGGGAGGCTCTGCAGCAAGATTGTATCCAGTACTAGAAACAAGGCTAGACTAGAGATAGGCACCAAACATGAAAACAAGACAGAACTAATAGAACCCAGAACCAGAGAAGGATAGTAAGCTAAACCCAGAACATATACACAAGACATGAGGAAAACATGAACATAACATGGGCATGACTGGACAGGACTGTACATGGGCTGGGTATACAAACTAAAATAAGACAAGATAGCAAAACAAGAGGAGAAATAACTAAGTACTACATATGAAAATCATGGGGATTTAGTCACACTATATGATCATACATAGCATAAGCCTGCCAACAACGCCAATGTACCCCATATCTGGCAGGTCCTACACTGCCTAATGTATACTAAAACATCCTAAGTAGACATATACAGCACTTACCTGCAAGAAAGGGCAGAGGCTTTGAGCAGCTGCCTGCAGGACTCTGAAACAGAAAGGAATGATGGAAAACAAACGGGTGTGGCAACATAAAACTAAACATTTAAAGGAAACCTGGAGACTGGGAAATCCAGGGACAAACTATAGGAATGAACCCAGAAATCCCAGCATAAAGAAAACCAGACAGACTAGAAAACCAAAAAAACAAGGAAAACGAAGCAAGAATAGCAAAGAGTGTACTGGATACCAGAAGCCAAGTCCAGACATCAGAGCAGAGCAGATCATGACACATACTATTTAAGTTTTTGCATAGTTTATTTCCCAAATAATCTATATATATGAGTCTCTCCAATTAAAATCAAAATGTAACTTCAGATCATCCAGATTATACCATGGTATGTGTATTCGATAGCTGGTGTCTTACCCGTCTTGAGCTTATAAAATGAAACCTCTCCAAATTATTTTAAAATGGCATTTAATCAATCTACAGATTTCTGGGGTTCTGTTGGTTGGACAGTGATTGGTTGGACGGCGATCTTGATTTTTTTTCCCCGGATGATAATTTGTGCACACAAACACTCCCTGGCATCCTCCCCTCAGACCAGAATAGGTTATAAAGTTTGTCAGATGTGGCTAAAGTATATGTGAAAAGGTTTTATAATCATCATGAGGCCATCTGGGCCTGGTGCTTTACCTCCTGGTATTTTCTTGATACCGTCTATTACAACTTGTTGGCATATGCTTGAATTCAGATAATCCAATTATTCACAGGAAATGTGGGGTAGATTAGTTTTATCTAAAAAAATGCCTTTAATTTTTTTCAAAGTAGGTTTTTGAGTTTTAGGATCAGAAGCCAAATTATGTTGTGCCTAATATTTAGTGAATTGGTTAGTGATTTTTACTGGGTGTGTAATCTTTTTACCATCATCACCTAACATGCAATCCGTGATTGCGCCACATTATGGCTGAGTTTGGACATCAAAAGGGAGGAGGCCTTTATTTCCTTTTGAATAATAAATCTGCTTGAGTCAGCATGAAGGCTTTTTTTTTCCAATTGACTCACTTTTATTTTCTTTTTTAAGTCTTTTATCATGGACCAAATGTATTTGCCAAATTTAAATTGTATAGGTCTCCTTCCCTCTCCCTTAAAATTTTAGATTTTATTTTTTCTTCAAGTAAGATGCTTTTTGAATAAAATGGCCTCTTAAACACAGCCTTATGAGAATTCCATACCACCCCACCAGAAACCTCATGGCCGTCATTTATTATTATTGTGTGATAACTCTTTTAGCTAATTATTTATTTTCCAAATCCAACACAAATTATCATGACGTTTTCAGGCACAATCTGGTGTTGACTGGAAACACTGAGACAAATAAAGTACAATTGGTGCATGGTCAGACCATGACATATAAAAAAAACTTCTGTTTTAGTAACCATTAACAATATTTTCTCATCCACTATAAAATAGTCAATTTTTGAATATGTGTTGCTCTCTCCCTCGTGCAATACCCTCCAAGCATCATACAATCCATTAGTATGCAGATACCAGAGCAAACGTTAGCTAGCCTATCTGTAGAGCAGCCATCAACCAAACTAGAATCTTCCTTCTTAGTCACTCAATCTTCATAGTCATTTTCAAAATCCTATTAGGAAGTCTCCTTAAGTATTTCAATTGGTTTGAATTTGAGAAATACACATTTACAATTGTGTAAGTGACATTATTTATTATCTTAACCCAAATAATAAATATTCTTTCCTCATCAATGACTATCTTCTCAGTCAAGTGGGCCACATTCTTATTAAACAATATGGAAACTCCTCTCACTTCAGTTTAATATTTATAATGGTACTGTAATGGGAAATTAAGCATAATATTGCGTCAGTTATCACTTTTAATGTGGGTTTTCCTGGACACAAAATATATCTTCCCCCTAAGATCTTGCCTCCTTAGCTAAAAGTCTTCTCTTGTGTGGGTTGTTTTCAATACCATTTTATGCCATCAAATTTAATGTTGCCAATTTGTAGTTTATCAAAAGTGTTTTTTGAATAAAGGACTACAACATCAATCACCCAAGAGAATCTGAAAACTGGCCAAAAGCAAGATGGCAACAATTTTGTGATAAGAAACAAAATTACAAAAAAAGCAAACATTAAACATGGCATTGTATGTACTTCTCTAGTAATACCATTGAATAATTGTCACAACAGAACATATGTCAGCAAACAAAACCCTTCTACATGTCTCATTCCCTCCTCTCCGCCCCTCCATATGTCCCATTCCCTCATATGTCCCCCGTTAGTGTTTTTATATTGTATTTGGTTTTAATATTTGTTTTCAAATAAAACTAGTTATTTTGTGAATTTTGGACATGCCTACTTTCATCTTTGAAGATTTTTATCTTACACAATTATTTGAAGTTATTTTTCTGGCTAGGGTTCTGGCTAGAGTTAGGGTACTTTTAATCTTTGCGCAGCACTGGGACATACATGTCCTGAGGTTGGTAGAAATTACACAGAAAGCAGATGTAATTAGTGGCTTACAGTCCTTATGTCTGCCTCTCTCTCTCCGTAAGAATAGGCTGTAAGAGTTGTTAGGAAAAAGAGTTGCAATGTCTATATCTCATCCACACCACTTCTTGGCATATCGTTATCAAGAGAAGCAAATAGCACCTGCTGCCCAAGAGTGTAACTCCCACACATTTCTAGCAGACTAAACCATGCATGTGTGAACACTTTAATATATGGTATAGGCAGATCCACCTTTTTAATAGCAGTTCTAGCAGATTATTGAACTTCATGTTAAGCTAAAATATAGTGCATTGAAGCACTATATTACACTGTGGTTATCTGTTCCATTCTGCCGATGACATCTATTCCTGTAAGTTAGCCTGGGCAATGTATATTACTGGTAAAATAAGTTCCAATGTGAATGTAAACTTCTTATTAGAAGGCTGTCTAAACAACCTAATACTATTTATATACTAAATTTTACTTTTGACATGTAACTGTGAATCTAACAAGCTAATGTTTCTCTTAGACCTGTGGTTTTCAAACCATGATTCTTGGCCTGAAGACCTCGTAGACAGTCACAATTCTTTCCAGCAGCTCTCTTTCACCAGTCTGTGAGTTTTCAATTACTACCAACGACTGTTTTTTGATTGAAGTCTATAATATTTTTTTATATAGTTTATATAAATATCTGGCTGAAGAACTGAGTTAAATGGGAATATTGTAGTGCTCCAAACGATTAGTCATATCTGCGTCCTCTGGATTTTGACAACTTTTGACAACACCAGACTTCCATTAGCTTAGCCATTTCCATCAAAAAAACTGCTTTTTTTTTTCAATAAAATTCTTAAAATATAACAAAATTAAAATGTGTCATGCTCAAGAGAGAGAACACAGCTGGTTTATGTAATTGTAAAAGAGAAAGTTAAGACTTCATACTGATTTATTAATGTCAACAGTTTTCGATAAAAAGATAAAACAAAGAAACCTTTAAAAATGATTAGCTGTGATGTGCAAATATGCACAATAGCATACCAGGTTTGAGGTGTCCTGGGGTTGATTCTCAGAATATACATTCTTATACATTCCTCAAAAATAACTTTCCAAAAGGGTCTCACTTTTAACATGATTTATAGGAAATCAGAATAATTCCATTCTAACATAATTTGTGTTCATTAATCTTTTCACTGCTGTAGAAATCAAATTGGTAATGTTGCTGTGTGTCTGTGTATACATGCTGGGGTCTCACAATCGCCAGTATGTGTTTTTTTTTTTTTTTTTTTTTCAATTATAAATAGTAATACTCTGGGGGAGGGGGCAATGTTCCACTTTTAGCAGCCATTATTCACAGGCTTACACCTGTTATTTTAGTTTTTTGCAAACCTTATTTATATCAGTAAGACATATTTATTTGAGCAATTACTCTCAGAAGCCAGGCTGTGAGCCATGATAGTAAATGTTGCATATCTTTATAAAGACTTCTCAGCGTAAGTGATTTAGTATCCGTGATTTGCTTACATTGCTTAGTAAATCATGGTAACAGCAAATAAAATAAAAAGCACAGCTAGTAGTGTTTTTTTTTTTTTTTTTGAAATACAGACCACTACCAATATATGCTAAAGGTATAATATTTAGGTCTGTAAAATCCAGGAAGCAAATCATTTGTTTTAGTCAGAAATCTACAGTTTATTTGACAAATGTGAGTGTCCCATCTATAAGTGTAGGATGAATACAGCCTAAGGTTTTATAGCAGCCTGGATTGAATTGTATTTCGGAAACCCTCTTTAACTGTAGAATTTTTTTTTCACTATGCACTCACAAACCCCTTTGCGTTAGGGAAATTACACAAACATACTCACAATCATGTATACATTCACATACATAAATATTCATGTACGCTGATGACACTCAGATATACCTCTCCTCACCGGACCTCTCCCCGGCCGTCCTGCAACGTGTCACTGCTTGCCTCTCTTCCATCTCTGACTGGATGTCGTCACGCTTTCTCAAACTTAACCTGTCTAAAACTGAACTCCTTGTCTTTCCTCCTCCTAATACTGATCCTCCTCTCTCACTCTCCCTTCAAGTCAGTGATATCCACATGAGTCCATCCCTACAAGCGCGCTGTCTTGGCGTCATACTTGACTCTGGTCTCACCTTTGAGTCTCACATCCAGTTTGTTGCCAAGTCCTGTAGGTTCCAACTCAAAAACATAGCCCGCATCCGCCCCTTTCTTACGCAAGATGCTACCAAGGAGCTTGTCCATGCTCTAGTAATTTCCCGCATGGATTACTGTAACCCTCTCCTGATTGGTCTCCCCAAAAGCCGTACTGCCCCGCTACAGTCTGTAATGAATGCTGCAGCTAGACTGATTTTCCTATCCAGTCGGTCCTCTCACACCTCACCCCTCTGCCAGTCCTTACATTGGCTCCCTGTATCCTATAGGAGTCAATTCAAAGTGCTAACCCATACATTTAAAGCACTGAACAATTCCAGCCCCTCTTATATCTCTTCACTGATCCAGAGGTATGCCCCTCCTCGTACCCTCCGCTCTGCCCGCGACCACCTCCTGACCGCTGCTCGCACCCGTACGGCCAACTCACGCTTGCAGGACCTCTCACGGGCGGCTCCTCTCCTATGGAATAACTTGCCTACTGCCATCAGACTCTCCCCTAGTCTTCAATCATTTAAGAAGGGCCTTAAATCCCATCTCTTCAGGAAAGCGTATGGCCTCCCAGAGTAATCTCTCCCTTACATACCTGTCTCTTGCTCTCCTATGGGATAGTGCTTTGCTCTCTCCTCCAGCTCTGCTTCACTCCTACTTGATATTTCCTATCCTAATGTTTCTAATACCCCACCTCCTGTAGACTGTAAGCTCATTTGAGCAGGGTCCTCTTCAACCTATTATTCCTGTAAGTTTTCTTGTAATTGTCTTATTTATTGTTACATCCCCCCCTCTCAAAATATTGTAAAGCGCTACGGAATCTGTTGGCGCTATATAAATGGCAATAATAATAATAATAATAATATACACACATACATTCAAATATATATATATATATATATATATATATATATATATATATATATATATATATATAATATATACACACACAGAGACTTATATGCACACAGTTAATTTTAGTTTTATTTCATTTGGGGGTTCACAGATCTGACAGCCTCCATTTTCTTATCTACAAAGTATAAAGGTGGAGCTGGAGTGAAAACCCATCTCTGGGAGCCAGTGGCTTGCTGCTGGGATGAGTCTCTACTGATGTTGGGGTGGGGTGACATTTTATACCTGCTCTAGCAACAGCACAGGATGTAAGAGGGAAATTGGTGCAGAGAGATCCTAGCAGCCCTCGCAGGGCCTACTTCACAGCCGCTGACAAGACATCACCTGCCACAAATGCCCCCATACTTGCAATTCACCAATGGGAAAGTGCCTGATCCGGCATAAGGCTCTATGCATGTCCCCCTCCCCCCCATCATCGGACAACCAGGGTGGACCACCCCTATTAGCACACTTCTTATAGGACACTTAGATGACGTAGCTCTCTCATTGCATTATTTTAAATAAAGGAATTAGAAATAGGAGTCTGAATTCTCTCATTGATGATAGTCTTGTGTGGATCACCATTTGCACAAAACCAAAAAATAAAAATAAACATGTAAACTAATGGCTATCTGCTTACATTTTAATGACCAAAAGCATACAACACGGTAATGATATGAATTAGAGATCCCTGGCCTGTGTAATAAAAAAAAATATATATATATATATTGAGTGGGCAGATAAAGATACATTAATATACTTTGTTAGAAAGTAACCAATGCTGATATTTTGTAATTTATCGATTTAAAAAAAAGAAACCAAGAACACAATATTTTTAAGTTGGCTATAAGCCATTTCTTATTTCCATCAAAGCCCTTGTAACAGGAAGCATGTTGGTTGACAAAGCATATTAATGTATAAGGGTCCACATAGCTTAATGTTTGCAGACTTATTTAATGGGAAATAATGCTCAGTTGATGGATTAGAGGTGGAAACAAATTTTTAACTAGCTGAGCCATGAATATCTAAGACTTCACTAATAAAATCTTCAACATCTGTACTACATTTTGAAATTCACACATGTGAGAGAGAGTGTGTGTGTGTGTGTATGTTTTCGTGTGCATGTTCTGTGTATTAATTTGTTATGGGAAATAACATGAATTATATCACCACCCATGTAGTTTAAAATTGCAAGCTATAACGTTGTTGCATTGAGTGCAGAGAGGTACAATTACAGTGCCTTTTATAATGACAATCAAGTTCAAGGTTCGGAACTTAGAGTTAGATGAATCTTTGAAATGTGATATGTTATTCTTACCCCCTACCCTCAGTCCTTGTTCACCCTATGCATATCTACTCCTCACTTACCGACCGGGTTCTGTTCTTATTACCTGGTCGTAGAACGAATTGGTCAGTAAGTGAGGAGTTTAGGGATTCCCTGTGCTGGTACCATTGTCAATGTTAGGGGAAATTTCTCTGAACATAGACGAATGCATCAGCGCAGGGAATCCCTCTAATCTATGTTCAGGGAAATTTCCCCGAACATAGATTTAAGAAATTCCCTGCTCTGGTGTGCATGTCTATGTTCGGGGAAATTGGAAAAAACGATGTACCTCCATCTGTATACATTTAATTATGTGGCAGTATATCTAAAAACAGCTTGCAAAAGATGCAGACCTCTTGATCCATAGCCTTCTTCCTCTCACAATACCTTGCGTTGCCCAGACTGTTATCAGCCTGGGGAGGTACAGGAAGGAGAATCGTCTCATGTCTGAAACGATTCCGCCGCTGGATGCTGTAACTCCGCCCATTTTTATGATGCAGCACGTACGTGCTGACATCATGACGCCGATGACGTCACAGCCTGCCAAAATGTTTGAATTCAAATGTTTTGGGGATGTGGTTATCAATTCAGGGAATGGATCATTGTCCTGTTGTGGTTTCTGTTTACAGTTCCCAAGAGTGCATTGTATTTCTGTGTCTACTGTTGTTTTTTTTTCGCTTCCCTGACTCTCTGCTTGTCCCTGACATTCTCTATTCTAATAACGTATAACCCGACCATTCTAAGGACCGGTAAACATTACCTAGTCTATTATCATATTCACTGCGTGTTGGGTCACTAGGTATCACACACAACACTTCCCCAGGTCAGATTTTCTGTGGCTATCCAAATACAGACTACCCAATGCAGGAAGTCTTTACAAGGCAGGTACTTTGATTAATTGCTGCCTCTTGAGTTTAGCTCCACCAAATTAACCAACCAGGAAATAAAAGGACCGGTTGTCTGATTGACAGCAAGGGGGGGTGTAACAAGGTTAAGTTATAAAATTGCCAATTTTCTTTTGAAATCTGAGCTTTTTGTGAATTGAGAAAAGAGAACACATGTTTCACATGTAAAGCACTTCAGCTTGCTTTAGGGGTCTGGAGTGTTCTTTTAAGTTGTTGTTTTTTTTTTTTCACAATGTTAGGATCTGATGCTAGGATCTTTTTAATGTAGAAAGGCAAGGATTGTGATGACTATTGGCAGCATGAGCAGTTTGTAATAATGCTATTAGTGACAGTTTAACCCCTTAAGGACCAAACTTCTGGAATAAAAGGGAATCATGACATGTCACACATGTCATGTGTCCTTAAGGGGTTAAATAAAATGAAACCTCACCCACCATCTTGCACTGCACAATTGTGTATATTTATTTATTTATTTATTTTAGTTCTTTATTTTTCGTTGTGCGGGTAGGTACATAACAGTGTCAGGACGCCACAACAGCGTATACAAAAGCGAATACCCGTATAAGCCGACCCGAATATAAGCCGAGGCCCCTAATTTTACCCCAAAAAACTGGGAAAACTTATTGACTCGAGTATAAGACTATGGTGGGAAATGCAGCAGCTACTAGTAAATTTCTAAATAAAATTAGATCCTTAAAAAATTATATTAATTGAATATTTATTTACAGTGTGTGTATATAATGAATGCAGTGTGTGTATGAGAATGCAGTGTGTATATGAATGCAGTGTGTGTATATGAATGCAGTGTGTGTGTATATGAGAATGCTGTGTATATGAATGCAGTGTGTATATGAATGCAGTGTGTGTATATGAATGCAGTGTGTGTGTATATGAGAATGCTGTGTATATGAATGCAGTGTGTGTGTATATGAGAATGCTGTGTATATGAATGCAGTGTGTGTGTATGAGAATGCTGTGTATATGAATGCAGTGTGTGTGTATGAGAATGCTGTGTATATGAATGCAGTGTGTGTGTATGAGAATGCTGTGTATGAGTGCAGTGTGTGTGTATGAGTGCAGTGTGTGTGTATGAATGCAGTGTGTGTGTATGAGTGCAGTGTGTGTGTATGAATGCTGTGTGTATGAGTGCAGTGTGTGTGTGTATGAGAATGCTGTGTGTATGAGTGCAGTGTGTGTGTATGAATGCTGTGTGTGTGTATGAATGTTGTGTGTATGAGTGCAGTGTGTGTGTATGAGAATGCTGTGTGTATGAGAATGCTGTGTGTATGAGAATGCTGTGTGTGTGTATGAATACAGTGTGTGTGTATGAATACAGTGTGTGTGTATGAATGCTGTGTGTGTGTATGAATGCTGTGTGTGTGTATGAATGCTGTGTGTGTGTATGAATACAGTGTGTGTGTATGAATGCAGTGTGTGTGTATGAATGCAGTGTGTGTGTGTATGAGTGCAGTGTGTGTGTGTGTGAATGCAGTGTGTGTATGTGTGTGTGTAATGCAGAGTGTGATGCAGAGCCTTGGTGGGGGGTGGGCATTTTTATTTTTTAATTATTATTTTAATATTTTTTTTGTTTCATTACATTTTTTTATTATTATTATTTATTTATTATTATTATTTATTTAATTATTATTTTTATTTTATTCTTTTTATTTTTTTTTTATTATTATTAATATATATGCATTTTTTCGTCCCCCCTCCCTGCTTGCTAGCTGGCCAGGGAGGGGGGCTCTCCTTCCCTGGTGGTCTAGTGGATGGGCACTGTGTAGGAGGGGGCTGTGGGGGCTGCAGAGAGATGCTACTTACCTTCCTGCAGCTCCTGTCAGCTCTCTCCTCCTCTGCCGGTCCGTTCAGCACCTCGGTCAGCTCCCAGTGTAAATCTCGCGAGAGCCGCGGCTCTCGCGAGATTTACACTGTGAGCTGACAGAAGAGCTGAACGGACCGGCGGAGGAGGAGAGAGCTGACAGGAGCTGCAGGAAAGGTAAGTAACATCTCTCTGCAGCCCCCACAGCCCCTGTCTGTATTATGGCAATGCAAATTGCCATAATACAGACAATTGACTCGAGTATAAGCCGAGTTGGGGTTTTTCAGCTCAAAAAATGTGCTGAAAAACTCGGCTTATACTCGAGTATATACGGTATATACATGTTAGGTTGTGGCATGATGTGTCGCACATTTTAGATATTACTTCTCATCAAACATAAAGACTCCAGCCTATAGAAACAATGCATGAATGACATAAGGTGTATGTCTGGCTGGTGTGCCGCGGTGTCTATGATGTTAATAACCGTGGGTGTTCCATCGTGTGTATGGTTTGTAACCTACATGTGCGGGGGGTGAATCCCTGTTAATGGGATTCGGCGTCGTCTACGCACAGGTCTGTGGGTCCGGGGTAATTGTGTATATTTATTGTTGTGTTCTTATTTTCCTAACAAAATGATCACTCATTGTTGATAGTAAAACCTTCAGTGCTAATTTTATAAAACTCAAAATTGAAGTGGAAATTTGCTGTTTCAGACACTTCCTTTCCTATTTTTTTCAGTAGCATCGCACAAAAATGTGACAGCTGCTATAAGAAAATAAGGACCATCAGACACCAAACCGTTCATGATATTTGACGTGTTAATGTCTAGAACTAAAATTACAAAAGCTGGTTTGTTTCACAAAACGCTAAGAACAATAAGAATTAATTTTGTGGTTAAGTTGGGATCTTTAAAATCTGGTCTACAAAGCTCTGATTGACATGCCACTAGACCAGTAATTGGACATAGTCTGCATTTACAATCAAAATAAATGCATTTGCTCTAAACTCATCTTGGCTAATTCTTCAATTTGCATAAGAATGCTGAATAGTTACAGAATGTTTTATGTTAAGCAGCTCTTTTCTGCTTTGTTGACCTAAAGTAAAAATGTCTGTAGCATCTTAACATCTACTCATGACTAGCAAAGGAATCACTTTTTTATGGAGAAACATACAGTACATTAAATATCTGGCTGGTATGAGCAGTTCAATGCCAATAACATTTTTGAAGTTTATTCTTTAGAAATCGTGTGAGAACGCCTCTGCCAGGAATGCTTTGTGGTCGAAGTGTCTAATATCATGTCTCCAAACTTATCCAGAATAAACTTTTTCAGTATAACCTTCTTATAGATGTTTAACTAATATCTTTTATTTTGAACTAGATTAGCTTTATCCTTTTTAGAACATGCAAGTGGGACTTTGAATACATGCATTAATACATGTGGGCATGTTAGTGTGTTGTTAAGATTCTTGATCATGTGGTGCAGTGTTGGGTAAAGAATCTCATGGGCATTGTGCTGATTGGCTTATTTGCAGAATCTTATAGAGCTAAGGTAGAAAACACCCATCCTTATGTATCATATATCTGGTGGGGCATCTCATTTTTTGAACAATGTTCTCCCAAACTTGTTTATATACAATTGCAAGAAAAAGTATGTGAACCCTTTGGAATGATATGGATTTCTGCACAAATTGGTCATAAAATGTGATCTGGTCATCATCTAAGTTACAACAATAGACAATCACAGTCTGCTTAAACTAATAACACACAAAGAATGAAATGTTGCCATGTTTTTATTGAACACACCATGTAAACATTCACAGTGCAGGTCTATTTTTACTTACCGTACAAGCCCACTACTCATTCTCTCGCAATCACAGACTTTGAAATCTTCTCTTAGGACCTCTTTGTTTACCCCACCTTTTACTTTAAGGCAGAAGCTGGCTCATAGTATGCAGTCAAGACAAGTCTCTCAATATGTAGCACTCCATCTGTCCCTTTCTCAACATCACTTTTTCCACATCATTCTTTTTTCTTCTGTGCCACACTCTGCCTTTGTCACTCTTTTCTGTTCTCTGTATCAGTCTCTATGTAATTTTCACTTTTATGCCAAAGTGGAGGAAAGTGTTATGAGCTGTTCTCTTTTGTGATACCGAAAAAAAGTTAACTTATGGGGTTTCTGAGACCCTAACATTAATCCTGTTAGGGACAAGTGGATCTCGTACTCCCATTTCAAAGATGGCAAATGTGAGGTTTTAAATCAAATTCTACCTGCTCCTCAAGATTATTGGGTAGGAAAGAAAAATAAATGTTCTCTACCCTTTCATCCACCATGGTCTACCGTGGGGTGGAGGGAAGCCATAACTGGGTAGAGACCAAATGAATAGTCCCTATGTCACCCTCCACCCCTGTCCTGTGAGTTGATAGGCAATTTTTTATAGTGGACATAGGTTCCTTAAATCCTCTTGTCCAATAATTGCTATGTTGATTGATACGAATATGAATCTTAATATAACAATTCTTATAACTGCCTTGCCTCAGTAAAGAAGCTGGACATCCCCAAGCTGGATATTATTATTATTTTATTATTTATATAGCGCCAACACATTCCGTAGCGCTGTACATTGGGTGGACTAACAGACATGTAATATTAACCAGACAATTGGACGCACAGGAACTGAGAGGTGGAGGGCCCTGCTCAATGAGCTTACATTCTAGAGGGAGTGGGGCATAGTGACACACAGGGTAAAAGTAGGGGTACGAAGTAGGTTGTTAGAAAAGTATTCATTGAGGGCTTAGTAGATAATTTTTGACAGTTGCAGGAGAGGTGTCATGGGTGTGGGGGATAAAAACCTGCTTACAGTTTAATTGATATGCTTTCTTGAAGAAGTGAGTTTTCAATGATTTTTTGAATGAGTGGAGACTGGGTGAAAGTCTTACGGAGAAGGGAAGGGCGTTCCACAGAAGAGGTGCAGCCCTTGAGAAATCTTGGAGGCGAGCATCAGAGGTGGGAGTACGGACAGAGGATAGACGTAGGTCTTTGGCAGAGCGTAGGGGCCTCGACGGGACATACTTGTGTATTAGGGAGGATAGGTAGGTTGGAGCAGCATTATGTAGGGACTTGTAAGCAAGCATTTTAAATTGAGCCCTATATTTAACTGGAAGCCAGTGCAGAGACTGACAGAGTGGGGAGGCGTGGGAGGGACGAGCGGACAGGAAAATGAGCCCTGCGGCTGCATTCATTATAGATTGCAGCGGTGCATTCTGGGAACATGTAAGACCACTGAGAAGGTGAGAGAGAACAAGAGCATGAACCAGCACCTTAGCCGCATCTGGGGTTAAATAGGGGCGAATGCGCGCTATGTTTTTGAGATGGAAGCGACAGGATTTGGTGGTTGATTGCATATGAGGGGTGAAGGAGAGGTTGGAGTCAAAAAGAACACCCAGGCAGCGAGCCTGTGAGGTAGAGGTGATGTTAGCGCCGTTGACTTGGAGGGAGACAGACACAGAAGTAGTAACACTTGAGGGAGGAAAGACCAGAAGTTCTGTTTTGGACAGGTTGAGTTTAAGGAAGTGAGCAGCCATCCAGTTGGAGATCGAAGAGAGGCAGTCAGAGACACGAGTCAAGATGGGTGGAGAGAGATCAGGAGAGGACAGGTAGATTTGCGTGTCATCCGCATAGAAATGATAACGGAAGCCAAAGGAGCTGATGAGATTCCCAAGGCATTGGGGGATGCTGACAGAGAGTGGTTGGGGGAAAGAGACAGAGTCAGAGAAAGAAACACTGAAAGATCGCTGGGAGAGGTACGGGGAGCACCAGGAGAGAGCAGTATCCCGTATACCAAAATTACAGATAATGCAAAGCAGCTGTTGATGATCAATAGTGTCAAAGGCAGCAGAAAGATCAAGGAGAATTAGGATAGAGTAATGACCATGAGATTTAGCAGCGATTAAATCGCTGGATACTTTGGTCACAGCCTTTCGACAGAATGACCAGCGCGGAATCCAGACTGAAGGGGGTCAAGCAGAGAGTTGGATTCGAGAAAGTCAGTCAGTCTGAAGTATCTTGGAGGCATATGGCAATAGCGAGATAGGGCGGTAGTTGAATGGGGAGTTGTGGTCAAGGCTTTTTCAGAATTGGGGTTACAGTTGCATGTTTGAAGGGAGAGGGAAATGTGCCAGAGGAAAGGGGGAGATTGAAGATTTTAGTGAGAGGGAGACAAAGTGCGGATGAGATGCGAGGGAATAGGATCGAGGGAACAGGTGAGGACCGGAGCAGAGCACGAATCTCTTCTGCTGTAGCAGGTGCGAATGAGTGTAGAATGGTGGAGGGAGTGGGGTTGGGCGATGTATTGGTAGGGGAAGGAGAGAGATTAGCGATCTCTTCTCTGACTGTAGAGATCTTCTCAGTGAAGTGAGATGCAAAGTTTGTGGCGGGCAAGGTGGTAGAAAGAGGGGGAGTAAAAGGGCGAAGAAGAGCATCAAAAGTGTGAAATAGGTGTTTGGGTTGATGGGACAGTGTACTTATGAGGGTGTTAAAGTAGTATACTTTTGCAGCGGAGAGAACCAGGCTGTAGGAGCTTAGCATAAATTTATAGTGGAGGAAGTCAGATGCAAAGTGAGATTTTCTCCAGCAGCTCCTCTATTTATTTTAATAAAACTATGTACTTCATCCTTCTGATGGGATCTAATCTAATACAAATAAAAAAAGGTTTTAAACTTGTCTTCCAGCAATTTGCTTCAAGACTGCATCTTGAAATTTTAGAAATCATAAATGTGTAATGCAGCCAAAAAACAACAAACAAATCAAAAACAAGCACCTAATATATAACATAAAATATTTCCATGATGACAAATCATCCTGATCTTACAACCCGATGGCTGAAGTCTATAAAAATTCTGAACTTCCCAGGCAGTAGGAGTATTTATATGTGTCTAGCATTCCAAGGCAGCTTTCCTCTTGGGCAAGCCCTTTGACATCCTAAAATATATCATTCTGCAGTAGATATATCTGCATAGGGATACATTGTGCTTGGTTGACTATGAAATCAAACCAATCACTCTTCATAGGATGAATGCCTCAAAACGGCATAGGTATATAAAAAAGCTCCTTCTGACCAAGGAGCTTTCAAATTTTAAACCCTCCAAGTTGCATGGAGGGGAAAGTGTGTGTGACTGGGGAAATAAGTTGCCTCTCCTCCTTTGGATTAGGGGATTTGAAGGAAACATTATATCAGGGTTGTTTAAAGTCCTGGCCACAAGCTTGGATGTTTAGAAATGGGCAAAAGCCACTCCTTCAGCCCATGCTTAGTTGCTGGAGTAAAGGGTGGTAGGATTTAAAAAAACAAAACAAAAAACTGCTAAGTTCAAATTGTGAAAATTAGAGATACAGTAATAAAAATCACTTACTAACAGCAGTGGTATGTTAGTTAAGTTTGATTTTAAAATTAATTGTATTTGTAGGTAGGAAACACAAACATTGTGTGTTGTGTTTGCCAACAGATGTAACACAAGTTGCTTTAAACAGTATATGAAAAAAATGTTTAATTATATTTAGAATTCCTGAAGATAGACTGGATAAATATACCAACATAATAAATCAATGCCAAATGTACAAATCCTTGTACAAACTCTGGCAAAGGTGCAATTTGGCAGGTGGAAGTTGTGATCTTGTCATAGAATCTGTGGTAAGATTCTTAGACTATGACTTTACTTTTATTTAATTAAAAACAAAATGTTCTTTGAGGGCAGTCACATCATGATCTTTTTCCTTTGTAGTTAGTGTGGCATGTGTTTTGTTCACTCCAGACGGAGTATTACTGAATTTAACATTTTAACAATTTCATGTCACATTGGCTCACGCCTGTCCCTTGAGAAAGGCTTTTTTTTTTTTTGGCTGAATATATTCTGCTATCCTCTGTATTTTTGATATAGAGAGGTTACTAGTGGCCTTGTTGTGACTGACACGCTAAAACCGGTGTTTTATAGCTGTATGAATAATTTTTTTTAGACATGTGCAATTCTTTCCATTCAAAAATAAATGTAAGAATTCTGACGAATTTGGCAATTCTGAAGCATCCGAATTTCCGAATTCTTTACTACAATAATGAATCAAAAACTAACAAATTTGGAAAGAATCGGTCATTGCATGCTGTGTGTCCGTGTATCACTGGCAGCCGAGGGCACCGCTCTGTGCCTGTTTCCCGGATCCGGCTTGCAGGAAATAAAGTGGAAGATGTCTTATAGAACTGGCCGTTATGAAGAGTGTTTGTTGTACAAGTGTGAGATCTGTAACGTCAAGTGTAGTTCTGCTTTGGATCTAAATTATCATTTCAATGGAAAAAGGCACAAGGAAAATTAATCTAATACAATCATGGATCTGGAAAGTACTTATAAAAAAAGAAAGTGTTATGATTCAGAAAGCACTAATAAAAAATCAAAGCTGCCTGGTTCAACAAGCACTGTGAAAAAAGAAACCCCATCTGTTTCAGGAAGCACAGAGTCTAAGGACACCTATGTGTTTCAGCAAGCATTAAGGCAAAGGAACAGGCTGCTCTTTCTGATAACGAGTTAGAGCGCCTTCTGAATAGGGTCCGTAAAGTAGCTCAGAAAGATGGAGGTGCCTGGCTGACTGAGATCTTAGATGGTGCCAAAACTAGTCAAAAGGGACCTGATACGTGTGACACTACTATGAAGGAGCAAGAAGTGATGAGTGAGAAGGACTGTTAAAGTTTGGAGTCAATTTCTGAACCAAGTCAAGGCCAAATAACATTGGACCAGCAAGCTCATTCTCCGACTCTGGCTACCAAGAGAAAGCATTATCCATGCCGAGGCACAGATGCTAAACGCATTGCCTTAGCTGAAACAGAGTCATTGACTGGTACTTCCCAGAAAGGGGGAATTGAACAAGCTGCAGGCTCATTAAGTGTCATCCTGGAGAGTGCTGAGGATGCCACATCATCCGTAAAAGATGGTCTCCAGTGTGTAAGTCCAAGTGCCACTTCACTAGCACTAATTGAGTGTTCTGATGTGTCTACAGTTACATCCACAGAATGTGATCTGGAAGAGCATGTCCGTGTTTTCCCCTTCAATGAAGATGACTCTGCACATCATGCTGCAGAAGTAACACAAAAGACTGAATTAGTACAGGGTGTATCTGGAACGGGATCTCCCACTTTGAAAGAAACCTCTTCCTTAGAGTAGAAGCCACTGGTTCAGGTGCCACGCAATGAGGGAAGTTTAAATTGTCCTCCGGTTTCTGTGTATATTGTTAGGGACTCCATTGTATGTGATGCACAGATACATGCTGAGGAGCAGTCGTATGGAACAAATTTAGGGTTTTATCAAGAGGTTCCTAATGTTCATTGGCAGGGCACAAAAAAATCTCTTGGGAACTGACATATTGACTGAATGTGTGAAGATTCGTAAGGTAGTTGGTCCAGTTGTCCTCTTGGTTCATGCAGGGGGTAATGATCTTGGTAATATAAGTGTTTGTCTATGCACCCTAACTTAGTTTTAGTTTGGTCTGAAATAATTCCCAGTCAGGAATGGCCTGATAGCCGGTGTAAAAAAGCCATGGAGAGGTGTCGGAGAAAGGTTAATATAAATGTGTCAAGGCATGTAACTACAGTTGGTGGGCTTGTTATACGGCATTGAGATTTAGAATGTGAGAATGCTGCTTTTCTCCAAGAAGATGGTATTCACCTGAATGGATGTGGGCTTGACATCTTGAACTTAGGTTTCCAGACAATTATTGAAAAGGCAATCACATTATTGATGGAGAGATTGAAGTAAGATAGCAGGGTGCTGTAATAGCAAAGTGTTTGTTTTTTTGTTTTTTTTGGTCTGTTTCACACAAACTTATGCTTTTTCTTAAACACCGGTTAAGAGGTTGGTGTGTTGCTGGTATCCATGAATGTTGGTATGGAACAAATTCTAATTGCTAAGGTGGTTTTAGTGCCTACAAGGCTTAGGGCTTGTAGTTGGCACTTAAAGTTTGGTTATATTTTTGTGACAGAAGAAGAATATGTATACAAAACTGTCACATCTGCCCTACCAAGATTGCATCTCAGAAGTTGTTTTTATAATTTTTTGTTGGGGGCGGGGGTGGGGATGGGGTTCATTTTTTTTTTTTTTTTTTTTGTGTTAATTGATTGAACATCCAGTTTTCATGGATTGTCTTTACAGATCGGGTAGCCAGATGTGTAATGTTTTCAATTGTGTCTTCTTAAAGCACTTGTTTTGTTTGTCTATTTTTATGTACAATGCAAGGCTTAGACTTTTTGGCAAAATAATGGTAACTTACCAAATATAAAAAAAAAAAAAATGTTTGGAAAGAATCAGGATTGCAAATTAAAAACAAATCTATTGAGCAACTGAAACAGCAAAATGAACCCTATGCTATTCTTACATGGAATTGCCAAAATGAAGGGTACCAAATTATGGACTTATCTGCTAAGCAACTGAAATCACAATTACAAAAATTAAAATGTTTGCATTTTCAACTGTTTAGTATTAGGCTCCTTAATTTGGTACCCTTGTGTATGATTACTATTTTTAAGGATATAACAAATTACGGCGCTAACTGCTAACAGCGGCCTTATTTGGTATCCTTTGGAATAATGTCATCTGCATTTTGTTTCAATTGCACATTTTTCCCGAATTTTGTTTTGTTCTGAATCAATCCTTTCCAAATTTCAGACAAACTGATATTCGAACTTAAGGAACAAACTAATTTTTCACCCATGTACATCTCTAATAATTTTTGATGGTAACATAGCATTCCCAATACATCCCAACATTTCAAATGGACAATAAATGAACAAAGAGGGAAACTTGAATTTTTAGGGGTTCGGGTGTGTGTGTGGTCATGGTTTTGGCTGTTCTGAAATGTTTAAGGATGCTTATCTGTAAAAATGAAAAAACAATGGTTAATTCTGTAGTCTTGCGCGTGCATGAATGTGCAGCACTGAGATTTATGGATGATTGCGCAAGTCCGTCCACAGATACTGTTTTGTGATGAACGAGACAATACCTTATTCCACCAGCCATCGTTGGCGACTGCTGAGGGAAGTGGCAAAACTTGACAAAAGTAGCTCGGTCTTTTGTCAGTTTTGTCAAGTGGAGATAAAACACATAAGCCAAAGTAGTCCATACTCTTTGCCTTTTGTATTTTAGGAGGAATAGATTGAGAAAGTAAGTAAAGGAAGTAACTAAAGAAAGTAAGTAAAGGAAGTAACAAACATTGATTTGGAGTAAGGAAGAGGAGAGGGACAGCTTAAAGTTAAGTAAGTTATTGGGCAGACTAGATGGGCCGAATGGTTCTTATCTGCTGTCACATTCTATGTTTAAGTGTAGGGAAACAGAGCCGCTTTAATGAAGGAAAACTACAGAATTTTTTTTGCACTGAGTAAAATTAAAAATAGCATAATTATTTAAGAAAGTAATACGAATATGTGTTTTACTGATTTATTAAGCATTAATTCTGTTGTGCGCTGCTAGCTTTGGCACCTTTATGTATGTAAACAGCTGCTAAAATAAAAAAATATTGAAAACAAAAAACACCTGATGCACTAAAAGTGGATAATGTTACCCAAGGGATTGTAAACTTGATGTAATATTTTAGACAGTACATGGGGAACTGTAGATAAAACTGGTTTTGTTATTACAACATATGCGCCAACTGATATTATCAAGAAACTTTAACCCTTTCATCACTGAAATTTTGGTGCCTTAACCCCTTAAGGACAGAGCTTCGGAAGCTTGTCTTTCACTTTGTGACAACGGCATTTTTTGCATTTTTTGCTGTTTGCGTTCAACTGCAATTTGCATTTGACTAATTTATTGCACCGACGCATATTATATACCGTTTTTTAAAGGACAGAAAGGGCTTTCATTTGATGTAACATATATATATATACATGCTTATTTATTATAAAAAAAATACAGAAAAATGCAAAAAAAATGAAAAAATTGGATTTTTTTTACAGTTTTTGCAATAATAATGTGTGCCTAATTAGTGCAGGTTAAGGAAAGTAATTAAAAATAAATTCATTTAGTTGTTCTGATTTACAGAATATATAATGTGTCTGGGATTTTCAGTTTTTTTTGGTAGTTACAGGTCACAAAGCACAAGGAGTAAAATAAACTTTTAATATGGGGCGATTTTAGAATTTGGTATGTTTGTCTTGTAAGCTTTATAGCCATAAAAGAAAACAAAATTGCCACACAAAAGTATATATTTATATAAAGTAGACACCACAGGCTATTTACCTAAGGTTGTTTTGACACTTTCTACGTAGCCATTTTACCGCCAACCTCTGCTAAATATTGGAGTAAAATTGTGTTTTTTGGGGGTTTTCGCACACAAACTTATAACAAAGAACTTCTCATGTGTATTTTGTAAAGTTGGTGTGTGCTATTCCTGTACAAAGTTTTATTATGTGTTCAGTTACTTCTGCTGAGTACAACGGTACCCCCATTGTATGTCTTTGGCACTATTTCGTGAAGCTACAGTGCCATATAGGAGACCTGTCCTTTTCAGTATTCACAGTAGAATTTTGAGAGACGGATTTAATGAGCCTATGCTTCCATTTGGGGTATTATAACAGTTTGACTGTTCAAAAAAACCCCACAAAGGCCTACCATTTGTAAAAGTAGACACCCCAGGGTATGTCATAAGGTGCATATTGTGCCTTAACATGCCCCCATTTTTTTACCATTACATGCCAAAGTATGTGGTAAAAAATAATTTTGTGCATTTTTTACATACGGATTGCATTTTTGCTGGGCATTTTGTATATTTCATATGTGCCACTAAGTTCAAACCCCCCAAATTATGCACAGCTAAGTCTTCTGAGTAAAAGGACACCCCCATTGTATGTCTATGGCACTATTTCGTGAAGCTACAGTGCCATACAGGAGACCTGTCCTTTTCAGTATTAACAGTAGAATTTTGAGAGACGGATTTAATGAGCCTATGCTTCCATTTGGGGTATTATAACAGTTTGACTGTTCAAAAAAACCCCACAAAGGCCTACCATTTGTAAAAGTAGACACCCCAGGGTATGTCATAAGGTGCATATTGTGCCTTAACATGCCCCCATTTTTTTACCATTACATGCCAAAGTATGTGGTAAAAAATAATTTTGTGCATTTTTTACATACGGATTGCATTTTTGCTGGGCATTTTGTATATTTCATATGTGCCACTAAGCTCAAACCCCCCAAATTATGCTCAGCTAAGTCTTCTGAGTAAAAGGACACCCCCATTGTATGTCTATGGCACTATTTCGTGAAGCTACAGTGCCATATAGGAGACCAAGCCATATCAGTTTTTACCGAACTTTGAATTTTGACGCCGGGCCTAAGTGCAATTTCCAAGCATCTTCGCAGGTTTTAAATTCAAACTACCCCACAAAGGCCTACCATTTCTTAAAGTAGACACCCCAGGGTATTTCAAAAGGCATATTTTGAACCTTAGCGTGGGATCATTTTTCCGCTAGCATGTACCAGGTGTAGTGGTAATAAGCGTTTTTTTCTGCCTTTTTGACGCACAAAGTGAGTTTGCACAGTATATTTTGCAAACCATATGTGTACTACCACTGTATAATACTTCATATGTTGCTCAGCTATGTCTGCTGAGTACAAAAATACCCCCGTATGTACCTTTGCCAGGTATATGTGGACATCGGAGGGGCACATTTGGGACACAGCCATTCCATTTTTTTTTCCAACTTTCAATTTTTACGCTGTGCCCATGTCCCATTTTAGAGTATTTTACCAGGCTATATAATCCAAATACCCCATAAAGCCATACCATTTCTTAAAGAAGACATCCCAGGGTATTTCAAAAGGCATATTTTGAACCTTAGCGTGGGATCATTTTTCCGCTAGCTTGTACCAGGTGTAGTGGTAATAAGCGTTTTTTCTGCCTTTTTGACACACAAAGTGAGTTTGCACAGTATATTTTGCAAACCTTATGTGTACTACCACTGTATAATACTTCATATGTTGCTCAGCTATGTCTGCTGAGTACAAAAATACCCCCGTATGTACCTTTGCCAGGTATATGTGTACATCGGAGGGGCACATTTGGGACACAGCCATTCCATTTTTTTTTCCAACTTTCAATTTTTACGCTGTGCCCATGTCCCATTTTAGAGTATTTTACCAGGCTATATAATCCAAATACCCCATAAAGCCATACCATTTCTTAAAGAAGACATCCCAGGGTATTTTAAAAGGCATATTTTGAACCTTAGCGTGGGATCATTTTTCCGCTAGCTTGTACCAGGTGTAGTGGTAATGAGCGTTATTAAATGTATTTTTTTACTTTTTAAAACTTTTTTTTACTTTTTAAAACTATTTTTTAAACTTTTGTTTTGCTTATTAATTTTTTTAAAGTTTCCTAAACTTTCGTAAAACTTTTTTTTACAGATTTAACATTTTTCTAAGCTTTTTTTTTACGTTAACCCCTAACTAGCAGTAAGCAGCACCAACAGTAAATTCCCCATTTTCCCATAACTCCCACCCACCCCAGCTAGCAAAATATTTAATTATACAATATTTAAATTAGTTAATTAAATAAATTTAACCCCTTAATTTTTATTTGGACTGGGTAAAGGGTTTATTTTTTTAAATTTTTTACTTAAACGTTATTAAAACTTTTTTTAACTTAATTTTTTAACTTTTTAAAGCTTATTTTTAAACTTTTTTTTAACGTTAACCCCTAGTTAGCCTAATACTAAATCCCCCAATTCCCCACTAACTTCCACCCTCCCCAGCTAGCTAAATTTATAACTTTAAAAAATTTAAATTAATTAATAAAATAAATTTAACCCCTGAGGGTTAAAAAAAATAATAATTAACCCTCAGGGGTTAAAAAAAAAAATCAGATCATAGTAAAATGTAATCCCTGCCAATTGATCACTGTAGTCAGTGATCAATTGGCAGGGAAGGGGTTAATTTTATATTAAAATGGGTAAAGGGGGGTAAAGGGGGGTGGGATTTTAATTTAACTTTATTGTTTTGTCACCAGGGGGCAGGATCACTGAAGATCCGGCTCCCTGCACTTCACACAGAACCAGGAAGTGCAGGGAGGCGGAGGTGAGTATAGAGAGCACATGTGCCCGCTCTGGCATGCTGTCAGAGCGGGCACATGTACTCTGACAGCCCGATCCGGTGCTCCCGGTCTGCCTCTAATGCAGAGGCAGACCGGAGCACCATTAACCCCACGAACGCCGCGATTGCGGCGATCTGGGGTTAATTTTAACGGGTGACGGACGAGGTCCGTCACTCGTCGTTAAGGCAATCCCCTGAGTGACGGACCTCGTCCGTCACTCGTCGTTAAGGGGTTAAAGGGGAGCTCTCTCCTCCATGTTTTATAATATTTTTATTGATTCCTATATTTAACAATTATGTATTTGGGTGGTGTGAAAAATATAAATAAATGTAGAAATCCACACCTGGGTATCCTGCTTTAGGGTGACTCCTTCTTACCTCCCTGTCAATCATTGTTAAACGTTTGAATCAGAAGGTTAGGGACTCCACACGTTCAATTCTTGAATCCTCACTTAATGCTACATGGACAAAGATTGTATTACCTTGTTTTTAATTAAAATGTAAAGAGAGGTCTCGGCACACAAGGATATATCCAGTACAGACTTTATTGGACATGAAAAACTTTTTATGTCCAATAAAGCCTACAGACTAGATGCATTGTTGTGTGCCTGGACCTCTTTTTCAATACTTATTGTTATAAGCTCTGTCCTTTCCACCTGACCGTCAACATAGATAATGTACACAATGTTTCTGTTTCTGCACTTCATTTGCTTTGACAGCCAGTAGAGGCACGTCCGCACAAATAGCCGAGAGAAACTTGACTCTTTCAATCAAATAGCCTCATAGAAATCATCAGATTGGCGCAGCCACACATGCGACTAGTCTTCCAATGCTTTCCTATGGTAAAGCATTAGATTCACCGAGATCTTTAAGATTGATTGATCTCAGTTAAAAATGCAAGCCAGCAACACAGTGTGGGATAAGTGTAAGTAAAATAGCCTTGAACCCTTGTCGGAGGGAGGATGTGGTCACATAAACATTGACTAGGATTCAATAGTGTTAGGGATGCACATTTGTATTCCTAATGCTATATTGTCTCATAATGTCTGAAGCAGTTCTAGCAGTTCAACAACCCCAACTGCACTGATGCCTCTCGTCTGCTCTCTGTAACCTCCTCCGTTGGCCTTACGCAATGGTCCAATTTAGCAACCCATACAGCGGGAAACACTCTTGATCTCGCCTTCACCAATCTCTGTACCGCGTCTAATTTCTCCAATATTAATTTTCCTCTATCTGACCACCATCTGCTGACTTGACATCGGCATACCTAAGACCCAGTTGACACCACCGTCTGAACATGAATATCACAGAAACCTCCAATGTCTTGACCTAGAGCATTTCTCCACTAATCTCCAAACTCTCCTTTTACCTATCTCAAACCTCACCTGTCCTAGCTCTGCAACCTCCTTCTACAATTCCACCCTCTCCTCTCAACTAGACATCATGGCACCTCCTACATTTAAACGCAGCAAGCGCCCCAAACAACAATCTTGGCACACCAAGCTGACTCGATATCTCCAAAAATGCTCCAGAACTGCTGAACGCTGTTGGAGAAAGTCTCACTTTGCGTCTGACTTTCTCCACTATAAATTTATGCTGCGCTCATACAGCTTGGCTCTTTCCTCTACAAAAGTAAATTACTTCAATACCCTCATAACCACACTCTCCCGCAAACCCAAACAACCAATTTACACATTTAATTCTCTTCTTTGCCCTATTGTTCCTCCTCCACCTACTAACTTGACTGCCTCAGACTTTGCAACTTACTTCACTGACAAGATCTCTACAATCAGGGAAGAGATCTCTCATCTTTCTTCTTTCCCCTACAATACTTCCCCTAACCTCACTCCCTCTGCTGTTCTATGTTCATTTGCACCCGCTACAGCGAAAGAGTTTTCTGCTCTGCTCCAGTCCTCCCGCTCCCCCAACCTGCTCCCTAGATCCAATACTCCTCCTGGATGAGACCCTTGCATCTCATCCATACTCTGTCTTCTTCTCTTTCTCTACATCTCATTAAAATTCTCAATCTCTCTCTCTCTCCTCTGGCATATATCCATCATCCTTCAAACATGCAACTATAACAAATTCTAAAGAAGCCCAACCTTGACCCTAACTCTCCGTCCAACTACCGTCCTATCTCGCTACTGCCTTTTGCATCCAAGATCCTTAAAAGAGTTGTGTATGCGAGATTGACAGACTTCCTCGAGTCCAACACTCTGCTAGACCAGCTTTAGTCTCGTTTCTGGTCTAATCACTCTGTGGAAACGGCACTGACCAAAGTATCCAATGATCTACTCGCTGCAAAATCTCGTGGTCACTACTCTATCCTAATTCTCCTTGACCTTTCTGTGGCTTCTGACACTATTGATCATCAACAGCTTCTTCTCATCCTCCTCAATATCGATCTACAAGACATTGCTCTCTCCTGGTGCTCCTCCCACCTCTCACAGTGCTCTTTCAGTGTTTCTTTCTCTGGCTTTGCTTCTTCTCCCCAACTCCTCTCTGTTGGTGTCCCCCAAGGTTCAGTCCTTGGTCACCTACTGTTCTCCATCTATACTGCCTCCCTTGGTAAGCTCATTAGCTCCTTTGTCTTCCAATATAATTTCTATGCGGATGACACAGAAATCTGTCCTCTCCTGATCTCTCCCTGTCCCTCTTGACTAGTGTCTCTGACTGCCTCTCTGCTATTTCTAACTGGATGGCCGCCCACTTCCTTAAACTCAACTTGACCAAAACTGAAATTCAGGTCTTTCCTCTTTCAATTGTTGCTACTCCTGTGTCTGTCTCCCTCCAAGTCAACTGTGCTAACATCAGCTCCACCACGCAGGTTCGCTGCCTAGGTGTTTTCTTTGACTCCAACCTCTACTTCACGCCTCATGTTCAGTCTATCTCCAAATTCTGCCGATTCCATCTCAAAACCATTGCGCGCATCCGATCCTACTTGACGCCAGATGCGACTAAGGTGCTGGTCCATTCCACTGTCCTCTCTCACCTTGACTACTGTAATCCGCTTCTCAGTGGTCTTATATTCTCCCAACTTGCACCGTTACAGTTCATAATGAATGCGACGGCAAGGCTCATCTTCCTGTCCGCCCGCACCACCCATGCCTCACCCTTCTGTCAGTCCCTATATTGACTTCCTGTAAGATATAGGGCCCAATTTAAAATTCTTTCTGTACACCCACTTCTGATGCTCGCCTTCAAGACTTCTCGAGGGCTGCACCGTTCCTGTGGAACTCACTTCCCTCCTTCGTTAGATGCTCACCCAGTCTCAATAGATACAGGAAGTATATTAATATACAGGTCAGGGCGCCATACTCAGTCGGCAAGGTTGACATGTGAAAAGAAACATAAACTTAATACATAGTGAAGTATTTAATGGTAAAATGACAAATAAAAAAATCAATAAAAACCCACTTCTTCATAAAAGCGTATCAATTACACTGTTAATAGCTCCCGACTGATTCCTCTCTTGCAACTGTCATTGATCTAATACTATCCTTACCTTTTATGTCACTTTACCCCACTCCCTCTAGCATATAAGCTCATTGAGCAGGGCCCTCAACCCCTCTGTTCCTGTGTGTCCAACTTGTCTGGTTACAACTACATGTTTGTTCGTCCACCCACTTTAAAGCGCTGCAGAATTTGTTGGCGCTATATAAATAAGAACATAATAATAATAATAGCCTTTTTGCTATATGTTTGTCCCACCAGAATGTTGTACTTTTTGTTAGTACCCTGGTGCCCCCCAATTGTAAGTTGTCAAACCATTTTAGAAAGGGTTGACTTCTTACCTTGGGTCTGCTGGGTGCATGATGTGTTGACCCTACACGTTTTTGTTTTTTTCAACTCTCAAAAATAAATGATGTTTCTTATCTAAAGAGTTAGATGATCACTGTAGTATTGAAGATCACCTGGCTAGAGGATCCCCCACAACTAACTTTTTTGAGAAATAGGTTTGTCATCTTTCAAACAAGGGCTCTTGGAGATCTTAAATCCTATTCTGGTTCTGCTTTATACATGTTTATATTAAGCACTAACAGTTTTGTATTCATGTTTACATATTTATTTGTGTCAGATGATGAGCATTTATTTGGTATTCTCTGAGTACATTGTTCCTTAATCCCCCTTACAACTTATGTCTCAGAAAGAGCCGGTTAATGTCTTAGGGTTAAAAAACACACCAGATAGCTCTTTCTGAAAAAACAATAAGTAACCTGATATGATGGGTGTGAAGGACTATGTTTGTCTATTATTCATTTAGTAAATATGGAATTTTAGTAATTGAATGATTGGTTACTCTAAAATGATCATACTTTTTGTACTAAACCTTTCATAAGATAAGGAGAAATACTGTCAAATACATATTACATTTTTTTCTTGTGTATTATCATAAAATAGTTGGAACTGCTACAGTGTAATTGTAGATGGATTGTGTGTGCTATAAAACCCATGATTGATTGATTGATAATAGGATAAAGACAAAAATGTTACCATTTAAACATTGAAACTGTTTTGTCTAGGATTGTGTAATTTTAGACTGTAAATGTTCTCATGAAAAAAAAACATTTAAAAAAATATATAAAATGTTTAATGTCATGCCATGTAAAACAAAATTTAAGAGATTGTAATTGAGATTCTTTGTTTTATTTTAAACCTTTTTTAAATTAAATAAGGTTTGTATGACTGCTCTGTCGAAAGGAATGTTTTTTTGTTTTTTTTTTAATAAAAGCCTTTAGTATGTTTGCTATAAATGAAAAAGAATCAAGCTACCAAGCTGTTAACACAATATGTATATTATTAGTTTGCTCTGCAGTGGGGAAATTATGTCACGCTCTCTAAAGATAGTGATCATAAGCTAATGGTATAGTTTAGCTCTGAATGGCCAGAGGTGGATTTTACAGATTGCATGTGTTAACCTAACTTCTGTGACAAAAAAAAAAAAAAAAACCTTACTTCACGCAAGACTTGCACTGTAATGTACAAGAGATTTAGCCGTCATAGCACTGTGACCCATTGGCTTCCTGTTAGAGGATTAACCCTTTTGGGGTGATAGGGCCAATGAGTCTGGACATCTCCTGGATCCCATTTGTATCACTCTCTACCACTCACAGGCTGTAACATATTTATGTCATATCATTTATATCAGAATAAAACTCCACAGGTAAATCCCAGATGGGTTGGTTCTTTCGGGTGCAAATTGACCACTTATGGATGGAGCCAGTTGTACAAGTTGTGATCAAAACAAAACGTAAATGAAACCTGGAATTTGCGCTATATGTGTCAGGGCTTACCTGAGGTGGTCCGGTAGGCAGAGATATATGCTCACCCTTGCTATTAAACACAGGCCAAGGTGGTCAGGTAAGAATTCACCTGGCCTGTGAGTCTGTGCATGGGGGCTGTGCAGGATATTGCTCCAAGTCGCAGTACAGGCAAGGACACAAGTAGGAGAATTGTCAAGGGTAAGCCAGAAGTCGGGATAAACGAGAGTAAGCCAAAGTCAGAGGATGCCAGAACTCAGGAAACACGATACAGATAAGCCAAGGTCAGGAACCAGGAACAAACTGGAGAACAAACAATCTGTAAACTCAAAAACAGGAACCAGACAGCAGAACCAGAGACAATGAACTGACAGTGCCCTCAAAGAGAGGCAGCGTATTATATCTGGCTGATTAGGCATACTATACAGATGGACCATGATTGACAGGAGCAGTCACAGGTTAAGTCCAGCCAACAGTGCTGGAAACATGGCAGGGCTAAGTTTCAGACCAAACCAAGAACTGAAGTGGCTCAGAGGCAGGAACACAGGCTTAAAACCTTAAAGCACCCAGGTTCAAATCCCTTGTTGGGCACTTCTGGGGCGACCTTGTCTGGCCGTCTGGATGTCACGGTGAGAACCGTGACAATATGTCTGTTGAACCACAATTCACCTCTTTCATATTAAGCACACCCACACTTATTATATATAATATTGTTCAGGGAAAACAGGGCTTTAATTTCATATCAAATATTTATATCTGAAACATAATTTAATACGAATAAAATTCATATATAAAGAACTTTGAGAAATTAAGAAACATTGTTATTTTTCAAGTTTTGCATGGCATTTTATTTGTTAATATCATAATACTGTTCATTTTTACAGCAATAAATTACACATATTTTTATTCAGCGGTCTCATAAGTACAAAAGTGCCCACCGTGTGCAGGTTTTATGGTGTTTTGGAGAGTTACAGGGTCATATATAGGGCTTTCCCCTTTTTCATTTTTACACATTGAAATTTGCCAGGTTGGTTTGCTGTGCCTATGCTGCCTTTGGGACTGTATGGCAGTCCAGGAATGAAAATTAATGGCATACCATTTGTAAAAGTAGACAACCCAGGGTATTCAAAATGGGGTATGTCCAGTCTTTTGTAGTAGCCATTTGGTCACAAACTCTGGCCAAAGTTAGCGTTCATATTAGTTTTTGTTTTATTTTTCACACAAAGACTGCACTTTCATTGATTATATAATTATCATTCTACATTTTACTGCTCTAAAACACGCATATTTGTGTTTAGCGATGTCTCATGAGTAAAACGGTAGCATGCATGTACAGGTTTTATGGAGTTTTGGAAAGTTAAAGGGTCAAATATAGGGTTTGCCCATTTAATTTTTTACACAAATTTGCATTCAAATTTGCCAGATTGTTTATGGTGACTTTGAGACTATATGGCAGCCCAGGAATGAGAGATACCCCCATTATGGCATACCATTTGCCAAAGTAGACAACAAGGGTATTCAAAATTGGATATGTCTAGTCATTTTTAGTAGCCACTTAGTCACAAACCCTGGCCAAAATTGGTGTGCATATTTTTATTTTTGCACTTTTCACACACAAAATGCCCTTTCTCTGATGTCAGACAAGTAAAACAGTACCCCCCATGTACAAGTTTTATGGGGTTTTGGAAGGTTACAGGGACAAATATAGGGCTTTCCCTTTTTAGTTTGACAGATTGGTTAGGTGGCCTATGTTGCCTTTGAGACCATAGGGCAGCCCAGAAATGAGAATTACCCCCATCCTGGCATATTCACAAAAGTAGACAACCAATGGTATTCCGAATGGGGTATGTCCAGTCTTTTTTAGTAATCCTTTAGTCATAAACACTGGCCAAAGTTAGCGTTCATTTATTTTTCATAAGAAAACTGCACTTTCACTGATGATATCATTGTCAAAATAGGTTTTACTGCTCTAACACTCATATTTATGTTCAGGGATTCGTCACGGGTAAAACAGTACTCCCCATGTACAGGTTTTATGGCGTTTCGGAAAGTTACAGGGACAAATATAGGGCTTTCCCATTTCAGTTTGCCAGATTGGTTTGCCGAGCCTATGTTGCTTTTGAGACCATATGGCAGCCAAGGAATGAGAATTACCCCCATCATGGCATACCATTCACAAAAGTATACAACCAAGGTATTCAGAATTGGGTAAGTCCAGTTTTTTGTAGTAGCCACTTAGTCACAAACGCTAGCCAAAGTTAGTTTTCTATTTTTTTTTTTACATTTTTTACACAGAAACTGTACTTTTACTGATGATATCATCATCAATACAAATTATAGTGTTTTAAAACACTCATATTTGTGTTCAGCGAAGTCTCACGAGTACAACAGTACCCCACATGTACAGGTTTTATGGTGTTAGGGAAAGTTACAGGGTTAAATATAGGGCTTGTAAATTAAATTCAGTTAACTTTCTGTCTGGGTTATCAGGCAGGTCCCTTGAATAATTAATCATTTCAATTAATTAAGAATGTAAATATAGTAGATAAATTTACACGTTATATATACACACCCACACGTACATATATATACACGTACGTACGTACGTACGTACGTACGTACATACATACATACGCACCTATATTATATATTTTAGAATTGTAAATATATATATAAAATAATAAGTGTGTTTTGAGATATATATATATCAAGATACGCATTTGACTATATGTTTGTAAATTTTTATTTTACGTATATTTTTTAAGATATGCATAATATAAGTTAATCAAAACATCTGATTAGCATATTATACATATATAATACATGTATAATTAAATTCTAAGTGTATTTTGGTATTAATTTATAGATTAATACCAAAATACAATAAGTATTAAATATACGTATTATATATGCATAATATGCTAATCAGATGTTTTAATTAACTTAGAATATATTATACATGTATAATATATATATATATATATATATATATATATATATATATATATATATATATGTATATTTTCAATATATAGTTTATTGAATTTTGTTTTCAAGAAATAAACAGGGTACAGAAGGGAAGAAGGGAGGGGTAGTATCCATGCACAAAACGTGCCAATTTTTGTGTCACATCAAAACATTATTGTACAATCTTATATTACATTCAGATATCACAATCATATATTACAATTATACATCACAATTGCCTTTCTCGTCCTTTACAATACTGTAGTGTGAATACTTATTTCTAGGAACCTGATTAAGTGAGGTGAATATGGCTACAGATTGATCATGTTTCGTATTACACGGTGCTTCAGTACTGCTATTGTCATTGCCCTGTCTAATAGGCCCTAGTAATATAGAACTATACAGCCAAAGTACAAGTTTCCGGGTCACCCCTATATAAAGAGCTGGTTCGTGTTGTGGTTCTCCGCTATGGATTAGCCGCTGATATTAAGACATCTGTCCACCGCTGCCAATTAGTATGTGTGATCTCTCTATGCTTAGACGTGGAGAAAGATATCCTTTCATATCTTAAATATTGTCTTATCTTGTTGTGTAGTTGAGTCCGCGTTGGACAGTCCCTGTTTTTCCAATAACTCGCTATAAGTTTTCGAGTTGCTAATATAATAAGCATAAGTAATTGTTTATCAGGTGGGGAGATGTGCTTTGGGAACATCAGGAAAAGGCTCATCTCTAAAGATAAGGGGCTTTGCAGAACACCTAACAGATTGCACAAAGTTTGAGATTCTTTCCACAGGGGTTCGATGCTGGGGCATTGCCACCAGATGTGGCTCATCGTACCTCTAGATAATTCGCATCTTCAACACAATGGTGAGGATAGCGGATATATCTTGTTCAGTCTATCTGGTGTGAGATACCACCTATATATCAATTTCTTGTGAGCCTCTATGTGGGAGTAACAAGATGTGGAGCCTTTCAGGGCTGTGAGTGATTGCAACCATTGATCTTTCTCGATAGTTAACTGGAGTTCCTTGTGCCATTGATTTATAAACGGAAAGTCTGGTTGGGTTGTATTTTGACCCAAGGCTGCATAGCTAAGAGATAGTGACTTAGCCTTGATCGGGTTTTTATTACATCTATCATAAATTTGTAACAAGGCCGTGCCTTGCTCAGGTACTTGTGTAGAGGTATGAAGTACCCTGTCTGAAAATATACTTTTCAATTGAATATATCGAAATATTTATGACGGAGGTAACTCATAGTTAGTCTGTAGCGTTGGGAAGGATAGAAAGTTCCCTTGTAAGCATAGGTCTGTAAGGTGGGTAATACCCCGTTCTATCCAACCGGTCAGTGATAACCACGGTGATATAGAGTTAAGTGCCGTTAAGGGTGTCCATTTCAGAAACTTGTCTCTATTAGCCTATGGTCGTGGAAGTTGGTCCCACATATGTATGGTCAATTTAGTAAGCGGCAAGAGTGCGCATGGCTTGGTACGTAAGTTTATGGGTGTCCACATATGGGTTATAGCGGAATATGCTGGATTGTATGTGTCCTCCAAATCTACCCATTGTAGCGACCCTTTGGGAGCATGTAGTTTGATAGCGTTTTCTATGATTGCTGCTTTGTGGGAGTTCAGAATATGTGGGAAGCCCAGTCCCCCTGATTGTGTCGGGGTTTGTAATAGATTGAGAGGGACTCTGGTTTTTTTTATTCCCCCATATGAATGTCAATAGAATTTTTTGTATTTGTATACCCAGAGTTGGTGCTAGTGGGAGTGATAACATTCAAAATACATACAACAGTTTCGGTAATATTGTCATTTTGATGGCATTGATTTTACTTAGCCATGTGAGAAGTACATCTTTACACTTGGAAATTAGTTGTTTGCACATCTTTGGTAGTGTTGAGAGATTGTGCGTTATTATGCCCCTGGTGGTGGCTGCGATCTTAACCCCTAGGTACGTAAGGTGGGTCTGTCTCCAATCAAAAGTGAATTGGCCTTTAAGTGATTGTACAACTGTGTTTGGTAGTCTTATGGGCAGTGCTTGGGTCTTCGATTGATTCAATTTGTAATATGACATTTGACTATATTATCGTAGGATACGCATTAATTGTGGCAGGGATTGTGTGGGTTGTGTCAATGATATGAACACATCATCGGCAAACATAGCCAGCTTATACTCAGAATTTCTAATTGGGACTCCTGAGATGTCCATCGTATGTCGGATTTTATATGCTAGGGGTTCGAGAGATAGCACAAACAACAGGGATAACAACGGGCACCCCTGTCTGGTGCCATTTGTGATATTAAATGGAGTTGATAGAAATCATCCATTCGTAACTTTAGCTCAGGGATCTGAGTATAGGGCTAGGACACCTCTGATGAACGTTCTGGGGAAGCCAAATTTCACAAGGACCTGTTCCATATATTTCCAATTCAGTCTGTTGAAGGCCTTCTCCGCGTCCAGCGCTAAGAGAAGGCCTTCCATTGAGTGTGTTTCCATATGGGCCAGGATGTTTAGTATTTTCCTTGTATTATCCGAGCCTTGTCTATTCTTAATGAAGCCCGATTGATCGTTGTGAACTATGCGTGTGAGTATGTGTGAGTATGCGTATGTCTTTCATCCTCTCTGCAAGAACCTTAGCATAAATGTTCGTGTTGCAGTTTAGTAGAGAGGGCGAAAGTTCTGGCAGACATCTGCTGTTTTCCCTGGTTTTGGCAATGTGGATATGTGCGCCAGTAGCATGTCTTTAGGCATTGACCCAGTGGAAAAGCATTGGTTTAGAAGGTTGGTAAAATGTGGCGTCAGTAGGTCAGAAAACGTCTGGTAATAGAGGTTGGAAAAGCCATCTGGACCTGGGGATTTATGAGCTGGCATCTTAGCTATAATGTTTTGCACTTCCTGACACGTGATTGGGCTGGTAATCATTCTTATTTCTGATTCTGTGAGATTAGGTAACTCAACTGTGGCTAGAAAGTTTTGGATCTGTGACTCTGTCGGGGTGTGTGTGTGCTCCTGACCACTTAGTTTATAGAGTGAGCTATAATAGGTCGCAAACTCCTCTACGATATCTTGTGGGTTCATTAGTTTCTTTTTATCTTGGGATGTTAAGTATGCTAGTCGTGAGTGGGCAATTCAGGCTTTGAGTTTAGAAGCTAATACTGCTCCCGAGTTATTTCCTTGAGCAAAAAATTTGTGATTACACTTCTGTAAAATGGAATTAGTTTTATCCAATTCCATTTCATTAAGCTGGTATTGCAAAATCCTCAGTTGGTCATATTGCGTCTTTGTTGGGTTCTGTTTGTTGGCATGTGTAATGGCTTTAATTTGTCGTATAAGATCGTTATATTTGGACAAAGGTCATTGTTTGGCATGGCAGGCGTGTTTAATCAAAGACCCACGGATTACCGCCTTATGCGCTTGCCATGGTGCGTCTAGGGCAACTATATACAGCGGGTAGAACGGGTAGCAACCCTCTTTTTCCCGGGGTGGGGGAGGGTGTAGTGCATATTCTTAGCCTGCCAGCCATTATTTATGCGTTGTGCTATGTGGTATTCCACGCTACGCTGCTTAGTGGCGTTTGCGTGTATTCTAGAAATACATTTATACATATCACAGCATAACCTTCAACAGAAATACAATAAAAGAAAAAGAAAAATGGCTGCGAAATGAAATTAATAGTAACGAGTGAACCTCTAGAGTATAAGCTCACATGTCTTCACGTCATGGAGCCCAGTTGAACTGGTACATGTGGTACTTTTGGAGTCCATTAGTGAGAGTCACTTTTGCCTAGACGTGGAGGACCATTCCTTTTGTATCTTCGTGGGTGATTTGCGCCGGTTGTCAGGGAATTCCTTGGTTTCTGGTAGGGTCACGTTCAGGTTCCATTCTTTGAGCAGCATGGTACCTTCTGCGATGTTGCGTATTTGGTGCTCCACTCCTTCATGTCGAAGAATTATTTGCGTTGGGTATCCCCATTTGTAAGGCATGTCCGCTTCTCTCAGTGTTTTGGTGATAGGCGTTAGTTCTCTGCGCTTTGTCAATGTAGCATCAGATAGGTCTGTAAGGAGCTGGATACCTGCGTATTCCTTTGGGATATTGGCTGGATTCCTTGTAATTTTCATAATGGTCTCTTTTGTAGTAAAGTAATGTACTCTCGTTAGTGTGTCTCTTGGTGCTGTGATGTATGCGGTCTAATCGCAGATCGTCATTTGTTAGGCCGGAGCATAATGATTTAAATAGTGATATGGCATAGCCATGTAGATCAGGAGGTGCAATGTCCTCTGGTATGCCACGTAGGCGTATATTATTTCTTCGGTCACGATCTTCATGGTCCGCCACTTTCACTGTTAGGTCTGTTAGTCTCACCTCAAAGGAGTCATAGGCACCAACCAGATTATTATGAGCCGTTATGATTTCCTCTACTTTGTCCTCTAGTTGTGAGGTCCGTTCTGCTATAGCTTGAATGTCTGATCTGACATCACGAGCAAGTTTTGTGAAGTCCGCTTGTAATGTTTGTTGTAAGCCATGCAGCATTCTCTGTAAGGCTATTTCAGAGGCTGGTGCAGTGTGCACTTGGGAGATTGATGTGCTGTCACTCCTGTCTGAGCACGCTGCTGGAGACGAGGGTCTGCCGTCGCCATCTTTATTCCGGCTTCTAGGACCTTTAAACTGACTAACGAGCATATTTAGAGAAATTACAATGTCATATCCAGTATTTATTGACAGCATTTATTGTGAGGGAGGTGTACTGACCTTAAGGTCTCCTGCCTCTACATAACTATCATATCTCATCATTATTGTGCTCCTGTTCAAATTTCGAAAAAGGGTCTGTGGAGGATCCCACAGACTGCAGACTTTTCTACTGATAAACTTGCACATGCACAATATGGAGAAGATGCATGTTTCCATCACCTATTGTAACTGCTGGCAGATGGGAAATGGCATCCGTGGCTACACATTTATCCAAGACTGGCAATTCCATAAAACTAAGTAGTCACTACTTTTTCTCATATATCATTTAATTGTCAACAACAAAACAAAATATTCTGTGTTATCAGGCGCTTAAATTCAATACTAATAGGTGCTCTTATAGTGCAGCAGCTCTCACACAGTATAGGTACTCTTCAATCCTATCGTGATTGTATGTGGAAAAAAACACTAATTACATAACCAGTATGTACAAGTGGAAGTGTGTAGCGCTATATCGTCTTAACTTACACCATACAAAACTTCAGGGGTGTAGAATATATATATATCCTCCAGAATCTTGGAGGGTATGGTAGATATATCTTCAACTCCAAATGGAGATTATTCCTCAAGACAAAAAGGGAAAAGCGGGGAAAAAATCGCCCTAGTGTTGAAATCCTTTAAACCATCAATATTCAAATATATATATACAGGTGAAGGTTGCTTCTCACCTGAACAAGAGCCTGTAACCTGGCTCTGAGTAAAAGAGCATATGAGTCCTTTTGGGATGACTCCTTCCCTCTTTAGTTAGATGGAAATTGCACCAAATATACTTCAGTAGAAAAAGATTATTTATTACATACATTAAAATCTTGATACATACAATAGTTGGTGTGTCCAAAACGCGTTTCGCCGATTCCGTTCGGCTTTCTCAATTGGTAATTTCCATCTGATCCTCTTCTTACTTATAAACCCCGCCTCCCGTCATGATTGGTGGCCAGGGATCGAAAACCAACCAATCACAGACGTTCCTGCGAGGGAGGGGGAAGTGCTGCAGCTGTATTGCTTTATCCCTTAATAATGACGTCGTCACGCACGTACGTACGATCGTGCGGACGGCGTCACTTCCGGGAATATGAAAATGCAGTATCTACAAACATTAGTCCTCGATATCCGTTTTTTATTGCTTCAGTGTGATTGACATCACTTCCTTTTATTCGGAACTCTCTCCCTCAGTCAGTCATTCCTCCATTTTGGTTGATGGCAAGAGTCTTGAAAACCTCATAGGCAAAAGTCCATAATGTTTTTTGCAGTCCTGTAGCAAATATGCTCATATATGAGCATTCCAACATAAAAAATAATAGTAATAATAAAGTGCATCAGTTAATGGTATATTTACAAAGAGACATATTTAAAGGGAACATATACATTTTCCAAGTAAGGGATATACATGCAAGGTGTTAATGATGAGATATGGGGGTTCTTTAATCAAATCTCCATTAAAATTGGGGTATAAACATTATAAGAATTACTGCAATATAAAAAAATCCTTATAAAAATGGCTAAAAATTCCTGAATAATTTTTTAAAAAATAATTATTGTAAAAAATATTATAAAAGATTATAAGAAGTGGCATAATTCGAAGTCATCATTAAGACCATAGGGTTGCATAGTTTTTAAATTAAAAATCCATCTCATCTCTGTTTGCCCAATTAATTTCATAGGGTCACCACCTCTCCAATTGCCGACTATTTTTTGGATTCCCATAAATTTCATCAATTGGGGGTTGCTGTTGTGGTGGTTTTTAAAATGTAGAGACACACTATGATTGAGAAACCCTTTTTTTATGTTCCTAATGTGTTCCTGGATTCTAGTATTTAAAGTCCTATTGGTCCTTCCTACGTAAGCTAAACCACAAGGGCATGTGATCATATATATTACTTTGGTAGTGTGACAAGTAATAATTTGTTTGATTTTAAAACTTTTATTTTTGTCCTGCGGGTGGTTAAATTCTCTTACTGTTCTCTTACTATTTTTGCAACCCTTACATGCTCCACACATGCCACATCCATAAAAGCCTGATTTTTCTTTAAAAAATTGATTTGTCAATTTCCTAGAGGGTATGTGATTTTTTATTAGTGTCCTTTTCAGGTTTGGTACACCTCTATATACTATATCCGGTGTATCGGGAAGTATTGAATTTAATATGGGATCATTTTTCAGAAGTGGCCAATATTTCCGAATAATTTTCTTTAGGCATCTGCTGTTGTAATTAAAATCACAAATGAATTTCAGATTCTGAGGTTCTGTATTCCCTTTGGTTACTTTATATTCTATTAATTTCGTCCTGTCCTCATTTTCTACTTCCATAAAAGCCTTGTTGAGAAGTTCATCTTTGTATCCTTTCTCTCTAAAATCTTTCATGATTTTTTCAGATTGTTCATAAAATTTATATTGATCAGTGCAATTTCTTTTCACTCTAAGTAATTGCGCCTTGGGGGCGTTCAACAGCCAGGGGGAAAAATGGCAGCTATTTTCCCCAATATAGCTGTTGACGTCCACCTTTTTAAAATGAGTGCAAGTTTTCAGTGTGTTCTGTTCAATATAAATATTCAGATCTAAAAATTCTACCGAATTCTTGTTAAAATTACTTGTAAGTTTAATACCCCATTCATTTCCATTCAAATGATTTAAAAAGGATAAAAGGGATGTCTCATCTCCATCCCAAATAAAAAATATATCATCAATATAACGACGGTAGGTCACGAGGTTCGCGTCCCATCTACGGTCGCCATAGATAAATTCTTCTTCCCAGTGTGCCATAAATAGGTTTGCGTAGCTGGGCGCGAACCTCGTGCCCATCGCCGTACCACAGATTTGTAGAAAGAATTGTTCCCCATACCAAAAATAGTTATTTGTTAAAATCCAGTTTATCCCTTCTAGAATAAAATCTATTTGCTTTTGTGGGAATTTTTTAGAGACTTCCAAAAAGTGCTTTGTTGCTTCGCAGCCTTTTATATGGGAAATTATGGTATATAAAGAATTAACGTCTGCAGTTACCAAATAGTAGTTTTCTTTCCATTCTATATTTTTAATTATTTGTAATAAATTGATGGTATCTTTGAGGTAGCTAGGACATGTGCATACTATAGGCTGCAGGCACCTATCTATATATTGAGATAGTTTACTGGAGATAGATCCTATCCCCGAAACTATAGGTCATTTAATTCATTTAATTGTGTTTGAAGGTAAAAAAAAATCTGAACATTGACAAAAACAGCTTTTTATGAAAATTCCATCTTTATGAAAAGTTAAAAAGTGACATGGCCACTTTTAGAGTGTAACTGATTTGGTTTCTGAAAACTTCAGCTACTTGATCATCTTCTTGATTTATAAAATATTTGATTCAGGATTGGCATGACATGTCATAGCTTTTTGTGACCTATTTGGCTACTGAGAGTTGCTTCAGAATCAAAGTTATTTCCAAGTAGAACATAGCTGTTATGTTTCCAAATACCTGTTTTTTATTTTAGTACCATTACTTTTGGATAAAATATGAAGAAAATTGTAAAATATGCTCTTCACAGTTTGAGAGGTGTGTGTTTGTCAGATTTCATCAATTTTAGCTGGATGTTATACAAGGTGAGATGGATTATCTTATGGGGTTATCTAGAGTTTGTGTTAAATCTTTGGCATCAATAAAATATCCCTGACTCCGGTCTAAATAAGGCTATCAGTAGTTGAAATATGTCTTAATTTGTCGGGTAGCGAAAATTTATGTAATAAATAGCATACCAGTCATATCTTGACAAACATTTTAGATGAAATCTCATATCCATAATTATGTATATTAAAAGTAATTACAACATAACGAACTAATTAAATATTTCAGATGGTGATATACTGAGAATTATTTAGTAAAATAAAACAAAGCGTGAATTCCAAGATCTTGCCTGAATCCAGTAGAATAAATTAATGTTCCAAGTTATAGATGTAAAAAATGTTCAACAATCTAAAAGCCAAAAAAAAAACATTTTATATAAAAAATGTTCAACAATCTAAAAGCCAAAAAAAAAAAAAAAAAAACATTTTAAAATCAAGGATTTGCTTGCTCTAAGTCATGTAGTTCCTAAAGAAATAGGAGACGTTGGATGAAAGTTCAAAGTCCTCTGGTTTATTTTCTTAAAATTTTAATGACATCCACCCTTTTCTTCTACTCTTCAAAAACATCCTTTGACCTGAAATTAATCCTTTAACTGTTTCTTATTACCTAAGGATATCATGTGAAATAATATTCAAGTAAGCTGCAGGCTGTACCAAAAATCTCATAGGCCGGCAACATGTATATCAACTAACTGGCGCAAAACATTGGCAACTCTGTCCAGGGTTCATTGATTGTTTTCTAGGTTGTTTGTTACAATGATCTGTGTCATATAAAATAATTGTGTATAATATATGGGCTAATCATCAGCAGCATACTATCCTTTTTTTTAAAAAAAAAGGTGTAAAAATGTATTATATGGATATACACATGTACACAGGTTGTACACTGGTGATAAACACTGGGATAGAATGCATGAAATAAAAACTATTCTGAGTACACTGAATGAAGCAGATGTGCAGCTCCCATTGTGACCCACTTTGCTGCAACACCAATTGGTAAAGGGCTCCAGGGTGCAAATGCTCAAATGCAAATATAGAAACTGCAACACCATTTAATTAGTAATGAAGATGAAATGGCCTACATGAGTGAGATCCAGTCCTCATTGGAGTGGTGCTCTAATAACAACTAGGCTCTTAATATTCAAAAACCTAAAGAACTTGTAGATTTTCGAATCAATAAGAGGAGATACACCCATATTCAAATAAATGGAGATGAGGCTGAACGCATCACTAATTTTAAGTTTCTGGGAGTGTATATCTCAGATGGACTGTCTCAGAGCACTAACTCGACTGATGTAGTCAAGACATCATTGTGTCTTCTTTTTAGGAAAGCCTATTTATCACCTATAATACACACAATTTTACCACTGTACAATTGAAAGTACTCTGTCAAATTGTATTTTATCATGGTACAGTAATTGTTCACCTCTTGACAGGAAGGTTCTCCTTAACAAATAGTAAAGACTGCTCAATACATTATTTTATATTTATTATATTGCTTCCATCAGTTCAGGATATTCACAACAAACATTGTGCCAGAAGAGTAAGAGGAATCATTAAGCATACAAGTTATCGTAATCATGGATTATTTAATCTTCTTCCTTTAGTAAAACGATATAAGATTATGTATTGCCGGACCTGTAGGTTTTGGAATAGTTCTATTCTCTCTGCTGTGATGTCTTTGAATTCTATGCTTAGGCTATAGCTCTAAAAATACAGTTGTACTAAGGTTTTGTTGTATTGATCAGATTGCTGTTTTTGTTTTGTTGTTGCTTAGGAGATACATACTTTGCACACTTTTTTGTATACCAGTTTATAATTTGCAGTTAGTGGTTTTCTGCATTTTAGATGTACTAGTAATAATTTCTTCATACATTGCACATGTGCATTTGGTGGATGTATTTATAATTCTTAACCTTATGTATATGCTCATAATGGTTGCATGTGTTCATATGTGCACCTTATGCTCATGGCCAATATATAATTTGCAATATTTATATATATATATAGAGCAACACTAAGCGCCAAGTGTTTTTACTCAACTTTTTGTCTAAGCTATGCTGGTCTCCCTGTGGCTGGAACCGCATCCATGGCTGAGATCATAGTTTCTGATGATCTCGGCCAAGCCAATGCTTTCCTATAGGAAAGCGCTGGGAGGCTATTATGCATTCGCTAATAAGCATCTCCTCATAGATAAAGATACATCTCTGTGGGGAACACTCAGTGCATCCATGCAGAGTGTGGAGACACTTAATGCAGGTGCTGGGAATCAACTACAGTGGCTATCTGAGTGACTTTCACTCAGGTGTTCCAAGGCAGTTATGTAAATACTGGGTTAACTCTGAAAAGGCAGTGTTTACATTGAAAAGCTTGCAGGGACAGGCTGAACCACAAACCACAAAAATAGTGGTTATATTCACCAAAACAACTTTAGCTTAATGAAGCTATTTTGGTATATAGATCATGTCCCTGCAGTCTTACTGCTCAATTCACTGCCATTTAGGAGTTAAATCACTTTGTTTATGCAGTTCTAGGCACATTTCCCTGTATGTGACTTGCACAGCCTTCTTACAAATTTCCTGTAAAGAGCCATCTTGTTAAAACTTCCTTTATTACAAATTCTGTTTAAAGGGATCCTATAGTGCTGTTTTCCTGGCACTATAGGGTTAATAGGTCCCCCCCTTCCTTTGGGGTACCCCTCCCGCAGGGCTGTAGGAGTTAAAACCCCTTCAGCCATTTACCTGAATCCTGCGCCGATGTCCTTCGGCGCTGGGTCACACTCCTCTTCAATGTCCGCACGCACATAATACCTCCCCATAGGAAAGTATTATTCAATGCTTTCCTATGGAGAAAATCTGACGCCGGAGGTCCCTGAGGACGTCCAGCGTCAGATAATGGACCAAAAGTCTGTTTGGATTCCGGAAGCTCTCTAGTTACTTGTCTCATGCTCTGTTAATAGCTTGCTAGACCTTGCAAAAGCCTCCTGTATGTATCTTAAGTACAATTTACAGAACAGGAGATAACATTTAAAGTCAGTTATATCTGATTGAAAATGAAATCATTTTGTTTCCATGCAGGCAGTGTCAGTCACAACCAGGGAATGTGTAACTTGAATGCAGAAACAGAAATAAAAGTGATTTAACTCCTACATAAAAGTAGACTGAGCAGTAAGACTTCAGACGCATGATATATACATCCAAACTCCTTCATTAAGCTAACGTTGTTTTGGTGACTATAGTGTCCCTTTAAAGCTGAAATAGGGTTCTGAACATGTTGTCTGCAAATTACACAATGTAGTTTAATTTGCTTTGCCTTTCATGCTCTATTTAGGTATTCTATAAAAAAAAAAATAATAATAATAATAATCATGGTCATCATCCATTAGGTGATCAGCATTATATTATAATGCAAGTTTTGTGTTATCTGTTAGATTTTATTTGCTATTACCATTTTTTTTATATATACATCTTATTTAAAATAATTGAATACATACTGTGGGGACAAAGTGATTACATTTCAAAAATATGGCTAGGGAATAGTGTTTATTTTCTCTGTATTTTAGCCTTTTCAGTTTTCATGATCATTTTCTATGACTAGAAGTGTACAATTTGAAAGTAAAAATACAAAAAATAATAAAAGTATAACAATTAATTCAGCACTGTCTGTTTCCAAACCATTTTCTTTGAAGATCAGTCATCATAAACAGTTAATCAGTTTACTAAGCATATAACACCTTTTATAGTTTTTATAATTCTTTCCTTTTTCCTCTAAAGAAAATATAAGCAAATCATAGAAAGAATGCCAGCCATGGCATATTGCTATAATTTGTGGTTTTTCTGTTATCCCAGAATGGAAGAGAAGCTATGTTTTTGTGGATGAGGATAAAATTGTTGCCAGTAAGATTTTGGAATTTAGAATAAAACACAAACAGGTGTAAAATATTTTCTTTATCAAACATTATTTTTTATCATTTTATGGAACAATAAGCAATTTTAGATTAGTTAATCTTCCAGTGTAATCCACTAAAGAGAGTATTTTATCTTACATCTTATTATTAAAATCTCCCTTCTATCCCTACTCGTTTGCTGCAAGTAGGGCCAAGTCTACTAAACAGTGAGCAGCCAGTGGCTCTAATAAAGTGCCTCTTAGTGGGGCACCTATACAAATAATTAATTGTGCACCGCGAGTGAGGGCCACTAAACTAAATGAAAGACCTAGGGTCCCCCTTAGAGTGGGGGCCCTAAGTTAAGAGTGCTCTGATAGGTAAATCTTGAGCCTTGCAAGTAACCAAATCAGGCAAAGCTAAAGTTTTTTGTGTTAGAGCGCTTTTATTGGTTGGCTTAAACAGAGCGCTCTGAGTCAAATTGCAGGGCATGGGTAGTCTTTATAAGCCTTTGCCTTCTCTGCGGAGCTCAGTCAGAGCGGTGCCCTTGCCAGGTGAAGATGTATGATTTTTTTTTTTTTTTGCTTTGGTTTTTTTTCAACAGGAATTATAGATTTTTATTTGGCCTTTTTTTGGGCCTGAAAAAAAAGGTTTCAGACAATAACAAATATAAGTAAATGTGATTTTATTTCTTTACAGGTATTTAGGATTATTGCTTCCCCTATTGTCAATTAGGGTCCCTTCCCACTGTTCACTGGTGAGGGGGCATAGGGGGCAGGTCAATAGGTGCCCCACATTGTAACTTGGCAGGTGGGTCCCGGTGGAAATGGACAATGGGTCCACACCCTCTTTGTAACTTTTTAACTGCTCATGGGTGGGGGCCAGGGAAGGCAAGACAATAGGTCCCCCCTATTGTAACTTAGGGGCCCCACCCGCCGCTCATGGGTGCGGGCCGATGGGGACAGGGCAGGACCCCTGCTCATGTATGGGGATGGGACAATAGGTCCCCCTTGTAACTTAGGACTCCCACCCCCTGCTCATGGGTGGGGACAGGGGGAGGTAGGCAGTAGACCCCTCCCCTATTGCAACTTTGGGCCTCCACCCGCAGCTCATGGGTGGGAGCTGAGTGGGGACACTAGGTCTCCCATTAAGTTTGGTGGCACCCACTCATTAATTATTAAACTACTCACTGTTTAGTACACATGCCCCTACTTGCTGTATAGTAAGCAGAAGAGAGATTTTAATACCATGGAAATTAGGGAGCTATCTGCTAAGCAGCTGCAAGATGCAGCCGCGGCACGAATAGGAATTTCATTCATTCAAATGAAATTTTGAACCCAACAAAAAGTACAGAATTGTGTCCTAACACAAATAGACAAACTGTTCTCATTCTGTTATGAAAAAATTCTGTAGTTTTCGCTGATGTTAGAACAGCGAATAAAGCAACACAAGAACACAGGAGGAGGGTGAGTATTGTGGTAAAATGTATTTGACCACAGGCAATGGAGCACACTTAGCTCCTCGTCTGGGTCAAGCATAGGAAAAATACATAAAACAAAGTAGTCTCTAGTTTTAAAGAAAACTAGATCAGTTAGGAAGAAAAGAAGAACAGATCCTGAGAGAGGAAGCAATTGGGGAAAGGTAATTTCAACATGACAGTGCCACCTTAACTCACTTATCACTTATCTTCTGACCAGTCATTGTGGACTATAGCAGAAATACAATTGTATACCATAGGTGAGACTTACAGTGATAGAGAGGAGGAAAACATTCATTTTAAGTGCACATTTACTTCTTGGTGCAACCAAAGTCTGAAGTAATATGTAAGCTGTTTTTCAATTTCCCCATATCTCTTCACTTTAAGTAATACTGTAGGCAGCAAAACAACTTTAGTTTTTGTTTATAGATCATGTCACTGCAGTCTCATTGTTTACTTTCCTGGCATTTATGAGTTAGATCACTTTTTTCTGTTTATTGCTGCCCTGCCACACTTGTGATTCACACAGCGTGCCTACATGAAAAAAATGTTTCCTTTTTAATCAGATGTGACAGCACTGTGTGTTTGCTTTAGAAGTTTTATCGTGTACTCTGTTAAAGGACACAAACATGTATTCGTTAACCTATTATGTTAAAACTACCATCTAGCCCCCTGGCCCCCTCTTGCCTCCCTAAATATAGTATAATCTTACTTGTATTCAGGTCTGCAGCTGCTGTCTGCTGACATCATCAAAAGTGGTGGTCTGAGCCAATCACAATGCTTCCCCATGGGATTGGCTCAGATTGTCAAGGACAATCAAGGGGCAGAGCCAGCAGAAGTCAAACACAGCCCTGGGCAATCAGCATCTCCTTATAGAGATGAATTGAATCACCGCATCTCTTTGAGGAAAGTTCAGTGTCTTCTTGCAGATGGTGGATAAACTGAATGGCAGTGCTGCACACTAGGCAGTACTGCCCCAGGAAACACCTCTAGCAGCCATCTAGGGAGTGTCTGGTGGAGTTATCCCTAGGCTTTCTCTGAAAAGGCAGTGTTTACTACAAAAAGCCTTAAGGGAATGATTCTACTCACCAGAACAAATACAATTAGCTGTAGTTGTTCTGTTGACTATGGTGTCCCTTTTATTTTATCTTTAATCATACACAGGTGGCTCCTGATGGCTCTAGCAGACTATTAACAGAGTAGTACAAGAATAAGAAATTCTAAATTACATTTTTAAACAGACTGCAATAAAGAAAATGTAATCATGACATCTCTATCCATGACTTGGGCTGCAAGAAGAAAGATATTTATCTTCTAAATGACGGAGAAATTAGCATTTATACTGTAAAGTCATGATCTATACACCCAAACCACTCAATTAAGCTGTTATAACAAAATAACCCAGAGATATGCTCAGGGGAAACCAAATTGTAAGTTCAAGCGCTTGGAGAAATAAAATAAGACACACAGATGCTTGTGAATCAAAGATTACTTCTTTGATTGCGTTTTAATGCCATAGCGTACAAGATTATATAGTGTGACTTGTGCGACAAAAACAGGATGATTGAAGGTACTTTATACCATAAAAGGAATTTACAAAACTAAGCATATTTCAACGGTTATTGTTAAGACCTGCAGTGGTGATGGTGCTGCGGTCTCCTGTTCCTTTCCCAACTGCTGAGTATTAGTGATTATAGCTCCAGCAGGGGGTAGAGATGAATACAGCTTCCCAGACACTCCTTCCCAGTAGATAGAATATTCCTCCCCAAACATGAGCCAAGACTTCATGAAGGGTGTAACAGAACTAAAGCTTTATTGAAACAGGCTGGCTTTTATGGGGGATCCTCATGCAAGAGGACATCCCAGAACAAACAAATACATTCACCAATCAGTGTACAGTATTTTACTAATGCACGCCCTCCCTCTGCCTGGGAGATATTGAGATAAGTTAAGGAGTAAATCAATTATCTCCAGGCAAAGGGCACACATTTTCCCCAAAAGTTAGAACACCCCTTTCCCCACAAGGTATCCCCACAAAATACATATCCCCTGATAGCCCCGATCTGGGAGGCAAACATATCCAAATGTCACCCAGATCGGTTCAGGGGTTCTTGAAAAGTGTGGAAGTCCTGTTTCACCGACCACACACGAGGCTCCTGCCCAAAACAGTTCCACGAATTTAGCGTGTGTGGTCGGTCAATGGGGAAAAAGGCGAAAAGCGGTCAAAATACCGAATATACCCTCCTGGCTCATAGTAGCGATTGTTCCCCTGGTCTGTATGAACATAACTACCGAATGCCGCTCTTCTGGCTGTTCGGTAAGCAGGAGAAGCGGGAGTTCGGTAGTTTTCAGCAGTGGTTCGTGTGGTCGAGTGTCCGATTTTAGTTCCAGACACTCGACGACCAAGTCCCGCTGACTCTCCTCGTGCGAACAAGATGGCCGCCGTTTTCTTTTCCACGTGGCGTTCGGCTATACGAACAGCGGCCACCCAAGGAACACTTAATTGCAAAGCTAAAGTTTTTTGTGTTAGAGCGCTTTTATTGGTTGGCTTAAACAGAGCGCTCTGAGTCAAATTGCAGGGCATGGTTAGTCTTTATAAGCCTTTGCCTTCTCTGCGGAGCTCAGTCAGAGCGGTGCCCTTGCCAGGTGAAGATGTATGATTTTTTTTTTTTTTTGCTTTGGTTTTTTTTCAACAGGAATTATAGATTTTTATTTGGCCTTTTTTTGGGCCTGAAAAAAAAGGTTTCAGACAATAACAAATATAAGTAAATGTGATTTTATTTCTTTACAGGTATTTAGGATTATTGCTTCCCCTATTGTCAATTAGGGTCCCTTCCCACTGTTCACTGGTGAGGGGGCATAGGGGGCAGGTCAATAGGTGCCCCACATTGTAACTTGGCAGGTGGGTCCCGGTGGAAATGGACAATGGGTCCACCCCCTCTTTGTAACTTTTTAACTGCTCATGGGTGGGGGCCAGGGAAGGCAAGACAATAGGTCCCCCCTATTGTAACTTAGGGGCCCCACCCGCCGCTCATGGGTGCGGGCCGATGGGGACAGGGCAGGACCCCTGCTCATGTATGGGGATGGGACAATAGGTCCCCCTTGTAACTTAGGACTCCCACCCCCTGCTCATGGGTGGGGACAGGGGGAGGTAGGCAGTAGACCCCTCCCCTATTGCAACTTTGGGCCTCCACCCGCAGCTCATGGGTGGGAGCTGAGTGGGGACACTAGGTCTCCCATTAAGTTTGGTGGCACCCACTCATTAATTATTAAACTACTCACTGTTTAGTACACATGCCCCTACTTGCTGTATAGTAAGCAGAAGAGAGATTTTAATACCATGGAAATTAGGGAGCTATCTGCTAAGCAGCTGCAAGATGCAGCCGCGGCACGAATAGGAATTTCATTCATTCAAATGAAATTTTGAACCCAACAAAAAGTACAGAATTGTGTCCTAACACAAATAGACAAACTGTTCTCATTCTGTTATGAAAAAATTCTGTAGTTTTCGCTGATGTTAGAACAGCGAATAAAGCAACACAAGAACACAGGAGGAGGGTGAGTATTGTGGTAAAATGTATTTGACCACAGGCAATGGAGCACACTTAGCTCCTCGTCTGGGTCAAGCATAGGAAAAATACATAAAACAAAGTAGTCTCTAGTTTTAAAGAAAACTAGATCAGTTAGGAAGAAAAGAAGAACAGATCCTGAGAGAGGAAGCAATTGGGGAAAGGTAATTTCAACATGACAGTGCCACCTTAACTCACTTATCACTTATCTTCTGACCAGTCATTGTGGACTATAGCAGAAATACAATTGTATACCATAGGTGAGACTTACAGTGATAGAGAGGAGGAAAACATTCATTTTAAGTGCACATTTACTTCTTGGTGCAACCAAAGTCTGAAGTAATATGTAAGCTGTTTTTCAATTTCCCCATATCTCTTCACTTTAAGTAATACTGTAGGCAGCAAAACAACTTTAGTTTTTGTTTATAGATCATGTCACTGCAGTCTCATTGTTTACTTTCCTGGCATTTATGAGTTAGATCACTTTTTTCTGTTTATTGCTGCCCTGCCATACTTGTGATTCACACAGCGTGCCTACATGAAAAAAATGTTTCCTTTTTAATCAGATGTGACAGCACTGTGTGTTTGCTTTAGAAGTTTTATCGTGTACTCTGTTAAAGGACACAAACATGTATTCGTTAACCTATTATGTTAAAACTACCATCTAGCCCCCTGGCCCCCTCTTGCCTCCCTAAATATAGTATAATCTTACTTGTATTCAGGTCTGCAGCTGCTGTCTGCTGACATCATCAAAAGTGGTGGTCTGAGCCAATCACAATGCTTCCCCATGGGATTGGCTCAGATTGTCAAGGACAATCAAGGGGCAGAGCCAGCAGAAGTCAAACACAGCCCTGGGCAATCAGCATCTCCTTATAGAGATGAATTGAATCACCGCATCTCTTTGAGGAAAGTTCAGTGTCTTCTTGCAGATGGTGGATAAACTGAATGGCAGTGCTGCACACTAGGCAGTACTGCCCCAGGAAACACCTCTAGCAGCCATCTAGGGAGTGTCTGGTTGAGTTATCCCTAGGCTTTCTCTGAAAAGGCAGTGTTTACTACAAAAAGCCTTAAGGGAATGATTCTACTCACCAGAACAAATACAATTAGCTGTAGTTGTTCTGTTGACTATGGTGTCCCTTTTATTTTATCTTTAATCATACACAGGTGGCTCCTGATGGCTCTAGCAGACTATTAACAGAGTAGTACAAGAATAAGAAATTCTAAATTACATTTTTAAACAGACTGCAATAAAGAAAATGTAATCATGACATCTCTATCCATGACTTGGGCTGCAAGAAGAAAGATATTTATCTTCTAAATGATGGAGAAATTAGCATTTATACTGTAAAGTCATGATCTATACACCCAAACCACTCAATTAAGCTGTTATAACAAAATAACCCAGAGATATGCTCAGGGGAAACCAAATTGTAAGTTCAAGCGCTTGGAGAAATAAAATAAGACACACAGATGCTTGTGAATCAAAGATTACTTCTTTGATTGCGTTTTAATGCCATAGCGTACAAGATTATATAGTGTGACTTGTGCGACAAAAACAGGATGATTGAAGGTACTTTATACCATAAAAGGAATTTACAAAACTAAGCATATTTCAACGGTTATTGTTAAGACCTGCAGTGGTGATGGTGCTGCGGTCTCCTGTTCCTTTCCCAACTGCTGAGTATTAGTGATTATAGCTCCAGCAGGGGGTAGAGATGAATACAGCTTCCCAGACACTCCTTCCCAGTAGATAGAATATTCCTCCCCAAACATGAGCCAAGACTTCATGAAGGGTGTAACAGAACTAAAGCTTTATTGAAACAGGCTGGCTTTTATGGGGGATCCTCATGCAAGAGGACATCCCAGAACAAACAAATACATTCACCAATCAGTGTACAGTATTTTACTAATGCACGCCCTCCCTCTGCCTGGGAGATATTGAGATAAGTTAAGGAGTAAATCAATTATCTCCAGGCAAAGGGCACACATTTTCCCCAAAAGTTAGAACACCCCTTTCCCCACAAGGTATCCCCACAAAATACATATCCCCTGATAGCCCCGATCTGGGAGGCAAACATATCCAAATGTCACCCAGATCGGTTCAGGGGTTCTTGAAAAGTGTGGAAGTCCTGTTTCACCGACCACACACGAGGCTCCTGCCCAAAACAGTTCCACGAATTTAGCGTGTGTGGTCGGTCAATGGGGAAAAAGGCGAAAAGCGGTCAAAATACCGAATATACCCTCCTGGCTCATAGTAGCGATTGTTCCCCTGGTCTGTATGAACATAACTACCGAATGCCGCTCTTCTGGCTGTTCGGTAAGCAGGAGAAGCGGGAGTTCGGTAGTTTTCAGCAGTGGTTCGTGTGGTCGAGTGTCCGATTTTAGTTCCAGACACTCGACGACCAAGTCCCGCTGACTCTCCTCGTGCGAACAAGATGGCCGCCGTTTTCTTTTCCACGTGGCGTTCGGCTATACGAACAGCGGCCACCCAAGGAACACTTAATTGCAAAGCTAAAGTTTTTTGTGTTAGAGCGCTTTTATTGGTTGGCTTAAACAGAGCGCTCTGAGTCAAATTGCAGGGCATGGGTAGTCTTTATAAGCCTTTGCCTTCTCTGCGGAGCTCAGTCAGAGCGGTGCCCTTGCCAGGTGAAGATGTATGATTTATTTTTTTTTTTGCTTTGGTTTTTTTTCAACAGGAATTATAGATTTTTATTTGGCCTTTTTTTGGGCCTGAAAAAAAAGGTTTCAGACAATAACAAATATAAGTAAATGTGATTTTATTTCTTTACAGGTATTTAGGATTATTGCTTCCCCTATTGTCAATTAGGGTCCCTTCCCACTGTTCACTGGTGAGGGGGCATAGGGGGCAGGTCAATAGGTGCCCCACATTGTAACTTGGCAGGTGGGTCCCGGTGGAAATGGACAATGGGTCCACCCCCTCTTTGTAACTTTTTAACTGCTCATGGGTGGGGGCCAGGGAAGGCAAGACAATAGGTCCCCCCTATTGTAACTTAGGGGCCCCACCCGCCGCTCATGGGTGCGGGCCGATGGGGACAGGGCAGGACCCCTGCTCATGTATGGGGATGGGACAATAGGTCCCCCTTGTAACTTAGGACTCCCACCCCCTGCTCATGGGTGGGGACAGGGGGAGGTAGGCAGTAGACCCCTCCCCTATTGCAACTTTGGGCCTCCACCCGCAGCTCATGGGTGGGAGCTGAGTGGGGACACTAGGTCTCCCATTAAGTTTGGTGGCACCCACTCATTAATTATTAAACTACTCACTGTTTAGTACACATGCCCCTACTTGCTGTATAGTAAGCAGAAGAGAGATTTTAATACCATGGAAATTAGGGAGCTATCTGCTAAGCAGCTGCAAGATGCAGCCGCGGCACGAATAGGAATTTCATTCATTCAAATGAAATTTTGAACCCAACAAAAAGTACAGAATTGTGTCCTAACACAAATAGACAAACTGTTCTCATTCTGTTATGAAAAAATTCTGTAGTTTTCGCTGATGTTAGAACAGCGAATAAAGCAACACAAGAACACAGGAGGAGGGTGAGTATTGTGGTAAAATGTATTTGACCACAGGCAATGGAGCACACTTAGCTCCTCGTCTGGGTCAAGCATAGGAAAAATACATAAAACAAAGTAGTCTCTAGTTTTAAAGAAAACTAGATCAGTTAGGAAGAAAAGAAGAACAGATCCTGAGAGAGGAAGCAATTGGGGAAAGGTAATTTCAACATGACAGTGCCACCTTAACTCACTTATCACTTATCTTCTGACCAGTCATTGTGGACTATAGCAGAAATACAATTGTATACCATAGGTGAGACTTACAGTGATAGAGAGGAGGAAAACATTCATTTTAAGTGCACATTTACTTCTTGGTGCAACCAAAGTCTGAAGTAATATGTAAGCTGTTTTTCAATTTCCCCATATCTCTTCACTTTAAGTAATACTGTAGGCAGCAAAACAACTTTAGTTTTTGTTTATAGATCATGTCACTGCAGTCTCATTGTTTACTTTCCTGGCATTTATGAGTTAGATCACTTTTTTCTGTTTATTGCTGCCCTGCCACACTTGTGATTCACACAGCGTGCCTACATGAAAAAAATGTTTCCTTTTTAATCAGATGTGACAGCACTGTGTGTTTGCTTTAGAAGTTTTATCGTGTACTCTGTTAAAGGACACAAACATGTATTCGTTAACCTATTATGTTAAAACTACCATCTAGCCCCCTGGCCCCCTCTTGCCTCCCTAAATATAGTATAATCTTACTTGTATTCAGGTCTGCAGCTGCTGTCTGCTGACATCATCAAAAGTGGTGGTCTGAGCCAATCACAATGCTTCCCCATGGGATTGGCTCAGATTGTCAAGGACAATCAAGGGGCAGAGCCAGCAGAAGTCAAACACAGCCCTGGGCAATCAGCATCTCCTTATAGAGATGAATTGAATCACCGCATCTCTTTGAGGAAAGTTCAGTGTCTTCTTGCAGATGGTGGATAAACTGAATGGCAGTGCTGCACACTAGGCAGTACTGCCCCAGGAAACACCTCTAGCAGCCATCTAGGGAGTGTCTGGTGGAGTTATCCCTAGGCTTTCTCTGAAAAGGCAGTGTTTACTACAAAAAGCCTTAAGGGAATGATTCTACTCACCAGAACAAATACAATTAGCTGTAGTTGTTCTGTTGACTATGGTGTCCCTTTTATTTTATCTTTAATCATACACAGGTGGCTCCTGATGGCTCTAGCAGACTATTAACAGAGTAGTACAAGAATAAGAAATTCTAAATTACATTTTTAAACAGACTGCAATAAAGAAAATGTAATCATGACATCTCTATCCATGACTTGGGCTGCAAGAAGAAAGATATTTATCTTCTAAATGACGGAGAAATTAGCATTTATACTGTAAAGTCATGATCTATACACCCAAACCACTCAATTAAGCTGTTATAACAAAATAACCCAGAGATATGCTCAGGGGAAACCAAATTGTAAGTTCAAGCGCTTGGAGAAATAAAATAAGACACACAGATGCTTGTGAATCAAAGATTACTTCTTTGATTGCGTTTTAATGCCATAGCGTACAAGATTATATAGTGTGACTTGTGCGACAAAAACAGGATGATTGAAGGTACTTTATACCATAAAAGGAATTTACAAAACTAAGCATATTTCAACGGTTATTGTTAAGACCTGCAGTGGTGATGGTGCTGCGGTCTCCTGTTCCTTTCCCAACTGCTGAGTATTAGTGATTATAGCTCCAGCAGGGGGTAGAGATGAATACAGCTTCCCAGACACTCCTTCCCAGTAGATAGAATATTCCTCCCCAAACATGAGCCAAGACTTCATGAAGGGTGTAACAGAACTAAAGCTTTATTGAAACAGGCTGGCTTTTATGGGGGATCCTCATGCAAGAGGACATCCCAGAACAAACAAATACATTCACCAATCAGTGTACAGTATTTTACTAATGCACGCCCTCCCTCTGCCTGGGAGATATTGAGATAAGTTAAGGAGTAAATCAATTATCTCCAGGCAAAGGGCACACATTTTCCCCAAAAGTTAGAACACCCCTTTCCCCACAAGGTATCCCCACAAAATACATATCCCCTGATAGCCCCGATCTGGGAGGCAAACATATCCAAATGTCACCCAGATCGGTTCAGGGGTTCTTGAAAAGTGTGGAAGTCCTGTTTCACCGACCACACACGAGGCTCCTGCCCAAAACAGTTCCACGAATTTAGCGTGTGTGGTCGGTCAATGGGGAAAAAGGCGAAAAGCGGTCAAAATACCGAATATACCCTCCTGGCTCATAGTAGCGATTGTTCCCCTGGTCTGTATGAACATAACTACCGAATGCCGCTCTTCTGGCTGTTCGGTAAGCAGGAGAAGCGGGAGTTCGGTAGTTTTCAGCAGTGGTTCGTGTGGTCGAGTGTCCGATTTTAGTTCCAGACACTCGACGACCAAGTCCCGCTGACTCTCCTCGTGCGAACAAGATGGCCGCCGTTTTCTTTTCCACGTGGCGTTCGGCTATACGAACAGCGGCCACCCAAGGAACACTTAATTGCAAAGCTAAAGTTTTTTGTGTTAGAGCGCTTTTATTGGTTGGCTTAAACAGAGCGCTCTGAGTCAAATTGCAGGGCATGGTTAGTCTTTATAAGCCTTTGCCTTCTCTGCGGAGCTCAGTCAGAGCGGTGCCCTTGCCAGGTGAAGATGTATGATTTTTTTTTTTTTTTGCTTTGGTTTTTTTTCAACAGGAATTATAGATTTTTATTTGGCCTTTTTTTGGGCCTGAAAAAAAAGGTTTCAGACAATAACAAATATAAGTAAATGTGATTTTATTTCTTTACAGGTATTTAGGATTATTGCTTCCCCTATTGTCAATTAGGGTCCCTTCCCACTGTTCACTGGTGAGGGGGCATAGGGGGCAGGTCAATAGGTGCCCCACATTGTAACTTGGCAGGTGGGTCCCGGTGGAAATGGACAATGGGTCCACCCCCTCTTTGTAACTTTTTAACTGCTCATGGGTGGGGGCCAGGGAAGGCAAGACAATAGGTCCCCCCTATTGTAACTTAGGGGCCCCACCCGCCGCTCATGGGTGCGGGCCGATGGGGACAGGGCAGGACCCCTGCTCATGTATGGGGATGGGACAATAGGTCCCCCTTGTAACTTAGGACTCCCACCCCCTGCTCATGGGTGGGGACAGGGGGAGGTAGGCAGTAGACCCCTCCCCTATTGCAACTTTGGGCCTCCACCCGCAGCTCATGGGTGGGAGCTGAGTGGGGACACTAGGTCTCCCATTAAGTTTGGTGGCACCCACTCATTAATTATTAAACTACTCACTGTTTAGTACACATGCCCCTACTTGCTGTATAGTAAGCAGAAGAGAGATTTTAATACCATGGAAATTAGGGAGCTATCTGCTAAGCAGCTGCAAGATGCAGCCGCGGCACGAATAGGAATTTCATTCATTCAAATGAAATTTTGAACCCAACAAAAAGTACAGAATTGTGTCCTAACACAAATAGACAAACTGTTCTCATTCAGTTATGAAAAAATTCTGTAGTTTTCGCTGATGTTAGAACAGCGAATAAAGCAACACAAGAACACAGGAGGAGGGTGAGTATTGTGGTAAAATGTATTTGACCACAGGCAATGGAGCACACTTAGCTCCTCGTCTGGGTCAAGCATAGGAAAAATACATAAAACAAAGTAGTCTCTAGTTTTAAAGAAAACTAGATCAGTTAGGAAGAAAAGAAGAACAGATCCTGAGAGAGGAAGCAATTGGGGAAAGGTAATTTCAACATGACAGTGCCACCTTAACTCACTTATCACTTATCTTCTGACCAGTCATTGTGGACTATAGCAGAAATACAATTGTATACCATAGGTGAGACTTACAGTGATAGAGAGGAGGAAAACATTCATTTTAAGTGCACATTTACTTCTTGGTGCAACCAAAGTCTGAAGTAATATGTAAGCTGTTTTTCAATTTCCCCATATCTCTTCACTTTAAGTAATACTGTAGGCAGCAAAACAACTTTAGTTTTTGTTTATAGATCATGTCACTGCAGTCTCATTGTTTACTTTCCTGGCATTTATGAGTTAGATCACTTTTTTCTGTTTATTGCTGCCCTGCCACACTTGTGATTCACACAGCGTGCCTACATGAAAAAAATGTTTCCTTTTTAATCAGATGTGACAGCACTGTGTGTTTGCTTTAGAAGTTTTATCGTGTACTCTGTTAAAGGACACAAACATGTATTCGTTAACCTATTATGTTAAAACTACCATCTAGCCCCCTGGCCCCCTCTTGCCTCCCTAAATATAGTATAATCTTACTTGTATTCAGGTCTGCAGCTGCTGTCTGCTGACATCATCAAAAGTGGTGGTCTGAGCCAATCACAATGCTTCCCCATGGGATTGGCTCAGATTGTCAAGGACAATCAAGGGGCAGAGCCAGCAGAAGTCAAACACAGCCCTGGGCAATCAGCATCTCCTTATAGAGATGAATTGAATCACCGCATCTCTTTGAGGAAAGTTCAGTGTCTTCTTGCAGATGGTGGATAAACTGAATGGCAGTGCTGCACACTAGGCAGTACTGCCCCAGGAAACACCTCTAGCAGCCATCTAGGGAGTGTCTGGTGGAGTTATCCCTAGGCTTTCTCTGAAAAGGCAGTGTTTACTACAAAAAGCCTTAAGGGAATGATTCTACTCACCAGAACAAATACAATTAGCTGTAGTTGTTCTGTTGACTATGGTGTCCCTTTTATTTTATCTTTAATCATACACAGGTGGCTCCTGATGGCTCTAGCAGACTATTAACAGAGTAGTACAAGAATAAGAAATTCTAAATTACATTTTTAAACAGACTGCAATAAAGAAAATGTAATCATGACATCTCTATCCATGACTTGGGCTGCAAGAAGAAAGATATTTATCTTCTAAATGACGGAGAAATTAGCATTTATACTGTAAAGTCATGATCTATACACCCAAACCACTCAATTAAGCTGTTATAACAAAATAACCCAGAGATATGCTCAGGGGAAACCAAATTGTAAGTTCAAGCGCTTGGAGAAATAAAATAAGACACACAGATGCTTGTGAATCAAAGATTACTTCTTTGATTGCGTTTTAATGCCATAGCGTACAAGATTATATAGTGTGACTTGTGCGACAAAAACAGGATGATTGAAGGTACTTTATACCATAAAAGGAATTTACAAAACTAAGCATATTTCAACGGTTATTGTTAAGACCTGCAGTGGTGATGGTGCTGCGGTCTCCTGTTCCTTTCCCAACTGCTGAGTATTAGTGATTATAGCTCCAGCAGGGGGTAGAGATGAATACAGCTTCCCAGACACTCCTTCCCAGTAGATAGAATATTCCTCCCCAAACATGAGCCAAGACTTCATGAAGGGTGTAACAGAACTAAAGCTTTATTGAAACAGGCTGGCTTTTATGGGGGATCCTCATGCAAGAGGACATCCCAGAACAAACAAATACATTCACCAATCAGTGTACAGTATTTTACTAATGCACGCCCTCCCTCTGCCTGGGAGATATTGAGATAAGTTAAGGAGTAAATCAATTATCTCCAGGCAAAGGGCACACATTTTCCCCAAAAGTTAGAACACCCCTTTCCCCACAAGGTATCCCCACAAAATACATATCCCCTGATAGCCCCGATCTGGGAGGCAAACATATCCAAATGTCACCCAGATCGGTTCAGGGGTTCTTGAAAAGTGTGGAAGTCCTGTTTCACCGACCACACACGAGGCTCCTGCCCAAAACAGTTCCACGAATTTAGCGTGTGTGGTCGGTCAATGGGGAAAAAGGCGAAAAGCGGTCAAAATACCGAATATACCCTCCTGGCTCATAGTAGCGATTGTTCCCCTGGTCTGTATGAACATAACTACCGAATGCCGCTCTTCTGGCTGTTCGGTAAGCAGGAGAAACGGGAGTTCGGTAGTTTTCAGCAGTGGTTCGTGTGGTCGAGTGTCCGATTTTAGTTCCAGACACTCGACGACCAAGTCCCGCTGACTCTCCTCGTGCGAACAAGATGTCCGCCGTTTTCTTTTCCACGTGGCGTTCGGCTATACGAACAGCGGCCACCCAAGGAACACTTAATTGACGGTGCTTTTGAACATAACAAGCCAGGAGGGGGTTGGGGTTCGGTAGTTGCAAACTGCCGAACTAATATCCAATTTTAGGCAGGAAAAAATTTAACAAACACATAGAAATAGAAGAAAAGGTCGGATAAATTCAATTTTCTTCACAGTTCTATATAAAAAAAAATATGAAGTTAGTTAGGACATAAGAACGGGGGCTGAGGGTTACAGCGGCAATCGCCTCCTGGGAATTGTTATAGACCACAAACTATGCAACAATGTGCAATGTCAATCAGCAGTGGCCAAGGCCAGTAAGGTATTGTCATGCATGAAAAAGGGCATTCATTCTCGGGACGAGAATATCATTTTGCCTCTTTATAAATCACTGGTAAGACCACATATTGAATATGCTGTGCAATTTTAGGCACCTGTTCTAAAGAAGGATATTATGGCACTAGAAAAAGTGCAGAGGCGGGCTACAAAATTAATAAAAGGAATGGAACATATCAGCTATGAAGAAAGGTTAAGAAATTTAAACCTATTTAGTTTAGAAAAACATCGCCCGAGAGGGGATATGATAACAGTATACAAATATATACGGGGCCAATACAAACCATTGTGTGAAAATCTATTCACAAACCGGATTTTACATAGGACACGAGGCCATGCGTTTAGACTGGAAGAAAGAAGATTTCTTCTAAGGCAAAGGAAAGGTTTTTGTTTTTTACTGTAAGAACAATAAGGATGTGGAATTCTCTGCCTGAAGAAGTGGTTTTATCAGAGTTAATACAGATGTTCAAACAGCTACTAGATGCATACTTTCAAAAACAGAATATTCAAGGATATAATCTTTCAATGTAGGGTAATAACTGCTTGATGCAAGGATAAATCTGACTGCCATTCTGGGGTCAAGAAGGAATTTTTTTCCTAGCTTGTTGCAAAATTGGAAGTGCTTCAAACTGGGTTTTTTGCCTTCTTTTGAATCAACAGCAAAAAACAAATGTGAGGAAGGCTGAACTTGATGGACGCAAGTCTCTTTTCAGCTATGTAACTATGTAAAAAACACTGAATGTCACAAGTAAAATACATTTTTTCCAGGCTCTGAAATTAGGATAGAGTTCAAAGCATATCATGATCTAAGTTAGCACATTTAATAAAAACAAACTGGTCATCCGGTCATCTGTAGCTTGAGCCTTCTTCACTTTCCTTCACAATTCCCCTCTTTTTGATCCCAAGGCTCACCCAGGTGTCTGAGGTATGTCCAGGTATGCTAGTAATAACTGTGGGCCTTTTATTAAAGGGAAACTCCAGTGCCAGAAAAACGATCCGTTTTTCTGGCACTGGAGGGTCCCTCTCCCTCCCACCCACCAATCCCCGGTTACTGAAGGGGTGAAAACCCCTTCAGTGACTTACCTGGGACAGCGGCGATGTCCCTCGCCGCTGTCTCCGCCTCCGCGACGCTCCTCCTAGTGATTACGTCGGCCGGTGGGCGAGACTGATCTCGCTCACCGGCCGAGGAGACCTAATGCGCATGCGAGAAAATTCCGCGCATGCGCATTACGTCTCCCCATAGGAAAGCATTTAAAAATCATTTCAATGCTTTCCTATGGGGTTTTGAGCGACGCTGGAGGTCCTCACACAGCGTGAGGACGTCCAGCGACGCTCTAGCACAGGAAACCTGTGCTAGAACCCAGGAAGTGACCTCTAGTGGCTGTCTAATAGACAGCCACTAGAGGTGGAGTTAACCCTGCAATGTAAATATTGCAGTTTATGAAAAACTGCAATAATTACACTTGCAGGGTTAAGGGTAGTGGGAGTTGGCACCCAGACCACTCCAATGAGCAGAAGTGGTCTGGGTGCCTACAGTGTCCCTTTAAATATTCACCACGGTTCCCTCAGACAGGGCAAGCCAGGGGTCACATCAGGAATATTCCTTTATCAGTTATACAGTGCTGTAGGTGTCAGAGGTTGAGGAAGCTGGCATAAAAGTTAAAGCGGCACTGTCATGCCGAACTTACCTTTCCTCAATCTCTTCCTCTTCTCCCCCTCTCTCAGGATCTGTTCTTCTTTTCTTCCTGTCTTCTTTAGTTTTCTTTAAAATCATAAGACAAAGTAGGGACTCTTTGTCTTATGGAGGATTTCTCCGCTTGACCAGCTCAGACCAGCGGAGGAGCAAAGTGTGCTTCATTTCCGCTGGTCAGAGCAATTTTCCCATGATCCCTAGCTTTCCTCCCTGTCCCCACCATGCTTCCTGTCAGTATTGCCGAACGTCCTGTCACTTAGACAGAATGCCGGCAAAACTGCCGAATTGCATCCTAACAGAATGAGCACTGTTTCTCCATTGGTGTTAGGATGCAATTCGGTACTTTGATCGTATCGGAATTTCATTCTAATGAATGAAACTCCGATCCTATTCATTGCCGCGGCTGCATCTTGCAGCCGCTTAGTAGATAGCTCCCTAATTCCCACGGTATCAGGGAGGTATCTACTAAAAGGCTGAAAGACCTAAATTGGTCTTTCAGCCAACTTTACTAATACTAAGTAAAGATTACTTAGTATTAGTAAATAATATGCCCCTACTCGCTATACCGCGAGTAGGGGCATGTCTAGTAAGCAGTGAGCAGCCTGTGGCTGCTCACTGTAAAAAAAAAAAAAAACTAATAAACACCCCCCCCCGCGCGCGGGGGTTAACGATGGGGGGGTGGGACCTACTGTCCTCCCCCCTGGCCCCCACCCCTGCGCGGTGGGTGGGGGCCCTAATAAAACAATAAGGGGGGGGACCTACTGTCCTCCCCCCCCCCCCGGCCCCCACCCCTGAGCGGTGGGTGGGGGCCCTGATAAAACAATAAGGGGGGGACCTATTGTCCCCCCACCCCTGCGCGGTGCGTGGGGGCCCTAATAAAACAATAAGGGGGGGGACCTATTGTCCTCCCCCCGGCCCCCATCCCTGCGCGGTGGGTGGGGGCCCTAATAAAGCAATAAGGGGGGGCCAACTGTCCTATCCCCTGGCCCCCACCCCTGAGCGGTGGGTGGGGGCCCTAATAAAACAATAAGGGGGGGACCTATTGTCCTCCCCCCGGCCCCCACCCCTGCGCGGTGGGTGGGGGCCCTAATAAAACAACAAGGGGGGGGACCTACTGTCCTCCCCCCTGGCCCCCACCCCTGAGCGGTGGGTGGGGGCCCTAATAAAACAACAAGGGGTGGGGAACCTACTGTCCTCCCCCCCTGGCCCCCACCCCTGAGCGGTGGGTGGGGGCCCTAATAAAACAATAAGGGTGGGGGGGACCTACTGTCCTTCCCCCCTGGCCCCCACCCCTTAGCGGTGGGTTGGGGCCCTAATAAAACAATATGGGGGGGACCTACTGCCCTCCCCCCCTTGCCCCCACCCCTGTGCGGTGGGTGGGGGCCCTAAATGACCCCCCCATCAAGGTGACTAGAGGTCCCAAGCCCCTAGTCACCCCCCCCCCACCCAAAACATTCTATCCCCTACCTACCCCCCTCACCCTAAAAATAGTGAGGGGGGAATAACATAACTAACCTGTATAAAAAAAAAATTAAACTTACCATTTGACGTCTTCTTTTTTCTAAATTCTTCTTTCTTCAGCCCCCCAAAAGGCCAAATAAAAATCCATCATACCTTGCCTTGCCTTGCCTTGCCTTGCCCCGTCCTGCAATTAGGCTTAGAACACACTGATTGGTTGGTTTAAGCCAATCAGAGTGCTCTGTGTCATTTTACACAGCGTGGGAAAATTCAAAAGAACTTTCCCACGCTTGTAAAATGACACAGATCACTGTTATTGGATCGTTTTCAAGCCATCCAATCACAGTGCTCTGTGTCATTTTACAAGCGTGGGAAAATTCCAAAGAACTTTCCCACGCTTGTAAAATGACACAGAGCACTCTGATTGGCTTAAACCAACCAATCAGTGTGTTCTAAGCCTAATTGCAGGGCGGGGCAAGGCTTTATAAGCCTTGACCCGCCCTGCAGAGCTCAGTACACGGCGTGCCCTCCATGGGTGAACATGGATTAATTTTTGTTTGCGCTCGTTTTTTTTTTTTTTTAAAGTGCGACGGGTATGATGGATTTTTATTTGTCCTTTTGGGGGGCTGAAGAAAGAAGAATTTAGAAAAAAGAAGACGTCAAATGGTAAGTTTAATTTTTTTTTTTTTACAGGTTAGTTAGGAAGTGGTGGGGAGCACTGCTCCCTGCCGCTTCTATAGTTACATATTACAAGGAGGGAGCTGCACGCCGGTAGCTCCCTCCTTGTAATAAACTGAACTAACAAACGAACACTGATACACAGTGTTAGTTTGTTCATCTGATTTTTTCTATTCATTCATTCGTCTGTCTGATGAATGAATGAATAGGTGAAATTCCCGTTCGCATGTCCAGGTGTTTCACTGGGCATGTGCGGGAATCTCACAGTCTGTGTAGTGTGGGCAGATGACGTGTCCCACAGGGACTTCACCTACCCACACAAAGATGGCGGCGCCCTGAATATAGATCGGGGCAGAAGATAAAGAATAAAAAATAGGTAATGTGGGGGGCTTAGGGGCATTTGGGGGTGACTAGGGGGTCGATTGGATGTAGTGGAGGCGGGAGGGGGGTTAAAAAAAAAACGGGATTCGGCATGACAGTGCCGCTTTAAGGTATGACAAACATGAGGTTTTGATTTACACAAGGATGATAGAAGATAGGAGAAGAACTTAAATGTCAGAAAAATCATCATTATGACAAATACTGTGATAAGTAAGAAATACAATATTTTCTTAATTAGCATACTGAGCCATGTACGAAGACCAAAGGTCCAATTCCAATACCCAAAGAACCCTCTATCTTGTTTGATATTACTGACTAGGTCATGTAAGTTTTGTATATGCTCATGGATCATGGTCCCATGATCCAAAAGATTAAAGCAACACATGCCCTTTACTACCTCACACCCTAAATCATGTTTCATTAACAAATAGTCAATAGCTGCCCTATTTTCAAGGATCACTTTCTTATTAACCTGGGTATCCAATAGAAGTTCATCCAGGGCCTGGGATGCTGCTTTTAAACCTTTGGTGAGGGAACAGGCTAGGGCAGCGGTTCCCAAACTGTGTGCAGCGGCACACAAGGGAGCCGCAATTTATTTTCCTGGTGTTATGATGATAGCACTGGATGATAGCACCCTGGAGAGATCTCCCTCTCCGGCCCGCTAGCACTTTGCTGACAGCCGGCAGGGAAGGAAGAGAGGACCCGGGGAGCTCCAACCTGCAACTCCGCCGGGTTCTCCTCTTGCGAGATCTAAGCGTTGCCGCGGTTACCACAGCAACGCTCCGAATCTCCCAAGAGCAAACTCTAGCAGCTTCTGAGGTTGCTCGAGTGCAATGTCCCCACCAGGGATTACAGGAAATGTCCCCCCTTCCAGGCAAAGGTAAGCAGGGAGGGGGGACATCAATTTTATTTTTTATAATAAAAAATATATATATATATATATATTTTTTTTTATTATTATTTTTTTTACCGGTATATATACATATATATTTATTAATTTGTTCTCCCCACAGACCCCACACCACACAATAGCTCCTCAATACACACATACTGTCCCCCCATACACACACTACCCCCCTTATACACACAATTAGCCCCCATACACAGGCACCACCCCCATACACACTGTACCCCCACACACACTAACCCCACACACACACTGACCCCCCCTCCCACACACACACACTGTACCCCTCATGCACAAACTGCCCCACATACAAACACAATTCACCCCTCACACACAAAAACTACATCCTTCACAAACACACTGCACCCTTGTACACACACACTGCACCCCTGTACACACACACACACTGCAACCCTACACACACACTACAGCCCCTATCCCGGCAGACCCCAGGTAACTTGTCAAACTGTTCTTAAACAATTTGACCACTTACCCTGGTAGGGCACTAAGGCACTACTGGCACCATAACCACTACAATGTAATGTAGTGGTTATTGTGCCTGGATTGTTTCTTTAAATAATCTACGAGTGCCCTCCCAAGATTAGGGGCCCGGTATATGCCGCAGCGCTGTACATATATACAACCTAGAAAATTGTTTTGACTTTGGGTGCCTTGGAAAAATATTGAAATATTAAGGGTGCCTTGAACCTAAAAGGTTTGGGAAGCACTGGGCTAGGGCATTAATTACTTGGGTATTATACAGTGCTAAGGAAAGACACTAAAACTGTGTACAGATACCAGGAGCTGGCCAAGAATATGGCTAAAATGTATAGAGATATAGGTGCATGAGAGGATATGTATACAGTGGTACTGTGCCTTTAAAAGAAGACTAAAATGAACAAGATAAATGTATAGAATCAAATAATAAGGGCGCGGTTTTCTTTTATTGTTGTTCACTAGATACCTGGCCTAGAATATGGGTACTGTGCCTTTAAAAGAAGACTAAAATACACAAGAAAATGTGAGAACAAGATAAATGTATAGAATCAAATAGTTCAGATGGAAAATAGGTTGATAGAAGACGAATGTCTTATAAATAATACATGAATAAATAAACAAGTAAATAAATAGATAGATAAATAAATGGCTAAAGCAATATGTTCAGTGCAAGTGCCTCTATTGCTGCTGTAGAACAGAATGACTGGCGCTTGTTCCAAATTATTTACTTTGTATCTTGCAAAGATGCAAATGGAAAAAGTAAAAAATGAAATATGGTATTATTATAGCAATACAGTATATGGAACTGTAGGCTAAGGTGTTACACAATGTAACAACAATTAGTAGAAAGCAATGGTTCAGATACTGGATATAAGTAAAAACCTGTTTTATTAGATAAAAAAGGTAAAAAAAAAATATATATTGTTAAAAAATATGTATCAGGAAGAGTTCATACAGTTACCAGTCATATAGAAGTCAGGAGTATTCAGAGACCTTCGGATTATGTTCGGATGGATGTGGATTGAATTTATCTAAGACACACATCAGGACTTAGATCCAGCATACACGTATCATCTGAAGTCAGTATTCCCTCAGGACCTGTTGGTTTGCTCACTTATCGGACCCTTCTGCAGCACACGTCTCTCCGGTGTGAGGCTTCTGCAGGGACGCACGCTGAAAGAACACGCTGTCCTCACCGGCGGTATCAACACAAGCGGCAACTGAGAAATTAAATTCACATCCATCCGAACATAATCCGAAGGTCTCTGAATATTCCTGACTTCTATATGACTGGTAACACCTGTATGAACTCTTGCTGATACATATTTTTTAACAATATATATATTTTTTTACCTTTTTTTTTTGTCTAATAAAACTGTTTTTTACTTATATCCAGTATCTGAACCATTGCTTTCTTCTAATTGTTGTTACATTGTGTACATATACTGTATTGCTATAATATTACAATATTTCATTTTTTTACTTTTGCCATTTGCATCTTTGCAAGATACAAAGTAAATAATTTGGAACAAGCGCCAGTCATTCTGTTCTACAGCAGCAATAGAGGCACTTGCACTGCACATATTGTTTTAGCCATTTATTTATCTATCTATTTATTTACTTGTTTATTTATTCATGTATTATTTATAAGACATTCGTCTTCTATCAACCTATTTTCCATCTGAACTATTTGATTCTATACATTTATCTTGTTCTCACATTTTCTTGTGTATTTTAGTCTTCTTTTAAAGGCACAGTACCCATATTCTAGGCCAGGTATCTAGTGAACAACAATAAAAGAAAACCGCGCCCTTATTATGATACGAACATACGTACTCAAGTCCTTTTGGCCTTACAATTTCAACGGTATACCTCAAAAAAAAAGAAATATACAAAATAATAGTGTAACCCTGTGGGTAATCTGAGAGTGATAAAGAAATATATGGTTATACACTCACATTTGGCAGAGCTAAATACAGAGCTCTGCTGTTTTAGCGCATAGACGGAATGATCCCCGTCCTAGGATATATGTGAAGTAGTCAGCGTCTTGATGGTCTCAAACAGAAAAAACAGACAGGAATATCCACATAGTGTAGTAAGTACCAATATTAGTATGGGTGATAAGTGAATAAAAGGTATCGTACTCACATTTACCAGAGCGTACCTCGCTCTAGTTAGTAGCGCATACTATGAAGAAGCCTCCATAGGTGAAACGCGTAAAGTGGATTTTATATGGACTTTCTCATAGAGTATTTTATGCATCCTGCTTTTTATCAATATATATGTTAATAAATAGTTTTAATATACTTTTTATTACTTTTTATTACTCTGAGATCTCCATATTATATTTTGTTCCTGGTTTTCGTCTATATTCCTTGGTGGGGATCATACCACCTATGCGCTACTAACTAGAGCGAGGTACGCTCTGGTAAATGTGAGTACGATACCTTTTATTCACTTATCACCCATACTAATATTGGTACTTACTACACTATGTGGATATTCCTGTCTGTTTTTTCTGTTTGAGACCATCAAGACGCTGACTACTTCACATATATCCTAGGACGGGGATCATTCCGTCTATGCGCTAAAACAGCAGAGCTCTGTATTTAGCTCTGCCAAATGTGAGTGTATAACCATATATTTCTTTATCACTCTCAGATTACCCACAGGGTTACACTATTATTTTGTATATTTCTTTTTTTTTTTAGGTATACTGTTGAAATTGTAAGGCCAAAAGGACTTGAGTACGTATGTTCGTATCATAATAAGGGCGCGGTTTTCTTTTATTGTTGTTCACTATTGTTCTCTCATAAGGTGGGGAATCCTTGTGCTGATCACTGCTGCCCATCTAATATCACCTGTTACACTATAGTGAGCGCCTATATTCTGTTTGTTAGGCCAGGTATCTGTACACAGTTTTAGTGTCTTTCCATAGTATCTCTCTTATAGGTTTTAGTGGATCCCTATTTATTTCCAGTTTTTTGAGCGGCCTAGTGCCAGTCCTACTCCCTCACTCCTGTGTAACACATTAGGTGTACCAGAACCAATTATCTTTATTATACAGTGCTAAACCTAGTACTCCTACCATGGAGTACGCAAGGGCAGCGTATTCGGTTTTAGAGAAGAGTGATTTCAGGGTTACAATCCGAAGTAAGGGTGTTTTTTACATCTCTCCTGTCTCTCTGTGGTTTGCATAGCTGGATGGTTTCAGAGATCAGGTCAGATTTGGAAAACATTGTCATGGTTAGGCATGAGATTGCACAGGGACCTCCTGTAATATTAGCTTGGACATAAGCATAAGTAACATTTCCACAAGAGAAAGTCCATCCTTTAGGGAGATAGACATGGTGATGGTAAATCATAACCTGGTGAGTTTGGATACATTTCATAGTGGTGCTCACAGTTCTACAATTCGTGGTATTTTTCCACCATGTGGGGCAAAATCGGGATTTTGTATTAGGGTCTCTTGAACAATTACATTAAAAAGACCAACACGGTTCAACAGCTGTCACATTAATTGTATTCAGGGCTAAGGGGGGCTTGCCTACCAGTGGGTTGAAAGCATAAGAATGTAGTTGTAGCATTTTATGGGGTCTATTGGAATGTAGTTACTTCTCCAAGAGTGAGGTGGGGGTAGGGACAGCTATAAGACAAGATTGTATGGCATTTTCAGTACTGAGGAGAGGGTTGAGGCAAAAGGAGGTTAGATTAAAAGCCTTTGCTATCTGCATCCATATATTTCCCTGTCATGCAAGTTAGAGTAGCATATCTTAACAGAGCAGACAATGAGAAAGGATATGAACAGCTTCATGTCAGTGGATCAGTCAGAGTGACTTGTTTACAGTGACTGGTGTGTATCCACGTGGCTTTTACTTCGAGTTTCACCGAGGTGGCTATGGTTAGCAACACTATGGTTAGCAAATCTTGGCTCAAGTCCTTTTCTCACGTGTCTTTTTATCACTAGCCAATCTCCTGGTTGTAGTTTATGTGTGGTAGAATTTGAGTCTGGATCTGGATTAGAATGAAACACTTGTTTATGCACCTTCACTAACTTCTTATGGAGGGCTTGGACATAGGAGGTCATGTTACTTTGATGTAATTGGAGTGTCTGGGGGAAATAGAGTCATGTCTTGGGGGCACAACCAAACAAAATTTCAAAGGGAGACAAACAACTTCTAGGATGGGGGGGTGAATCTCATAGAGAAGAGTGCTAGGAGAAGACATTCAGTCTAGAATCTCTGAAAAGAGATAAATGCACACCAACACATACACTCCTACCTTAGGCAGTTGAATCTGCAGTCTCTGAAACGGGTAAAGTGACCTTGGTATTTGTTTTGACAGCCTGTCCGGGGTTATTCTTAGCACAAATCATTCAAGCTTGGGTATGCCTAGCTGCTACAACAGTAAACCCAGGTGCCACCCAATGGGTATTCACTATACAGCTCATGTTCATCTTGGGTGGGTCCATGGGCTACTTGAGCCATCATAGGGTACAATACATGAGTATTGTAAACAGTCTTTTACCTTTTCTCCACATCTTGTCATCATCAGGTTCTGCATCTTGTTTCCTCCAGAGATCTTGTTCTTTGCTTGCTTGCTTCTGCAGGCTCAACAATATATTGTAGTCAACAGTCTTTTCTTGAAGGACAACCTGTAGGAAGGTATTACCTGTAGAAGGATGAAGTTGGGTTGCTGCTTGCTTGTCAGCTTTGTCTGCTTTGTGGTTTCCTCTTGTAATTTCATCTGTGTTCTTCACGTGAGCTGCTATCTTGATGATGCCGACTTGAGATGGTAGCCGGATAGCGTCTATAAGTGCACTCACTGCTCCAGAGTTCTTTATTGGAGTTCTTGCTGACGTGAAAAAATCACGAGCCCGCTATATATGCCCAAAATCATGGGCTATACCGAAGGCATAGCAAGAGTCTGTGTAAATATTAGCTGTCTTACCAGATTCCAGTTTGCACGCTTCAGTGAGTGCCTTCAGCTTAGCCTCCTGTGCAGAGCAGTGAGGGGCGAGTGGTTCAGCTTTTGTCACCTCATGTGCAGAGACTACAGCATATCCACTGTGGAAGTTGCCCTTCTCATCAGCATATCTGAAGCCATCTACAAAAAACTCAAAGTCTGGATTAGACAATTGAGACTCAATTACATGTAAAAAACCTGCTGTCACTTGTGCCATTAATGCTGCACCATCATGGGGTACCTGGGCTTCAGCTAACTCGTCTGGTGACAGGGAATTTACAAAAAGATCAGAATCACCACTCCCCTCTTTGAAATCCAGGGGAAACAATGTAGATGGATTTAATACCATACACCTTTTCAAAGTTACGTTTGGAGGCATGAGGAGAGCATACTGCATCCTAAAAAGCCTTGCAGTATGTATGTGTTTCGGATGAACTTGTGATAGAGTGCTGTTAATGTCATGCGGTGTGTAAATGGTGACAGGATTGTCTAAGACAATGTCGGTGGCTTTGCCCAGTAGGACAGTAACAGCAGCTATTGCTCTTACACAGGAAGCGGCACCTGTGGCAACAGGGTCCAACCTGGTGGAGTAATGGGCAACTGGTCTCTGTTTCCCACCATGGTCCTGCGTATGCTGTTGCTTAACCAGCCTGCTCAGTGCAAAATAGGATGAAGGGTTTTCTGTAATCTGGAAGACCCAGTGCCGGAGCTGAGGTGACCAGCAACTTATGAGTGTAAAAGGCTTCAGGAGTTAAATGAAAGTGTTCACGGGTGAGGCAATCATACTGAGGCTGCATGTAAATTGCTGCAGACCGAATGGGTGACAATAGGAGACTAGACCCAGGAATGTACGTAGCTGGGCTAGGCTGCTTGGGGGGTTAATTTTCTGGACTGCTTTTTTCCTGACTTCTGTGAGATGTTTTGTGCCATGAGAAATATAGTGTCCTAAAAAGAGAACAATGGGAACACATGCTTGCAATTTGGCTTTTGTAGCTTTGCACTCTGCTTGCGTTATAAATTTTAGTAAAGACAGGGTGTGCTCTGTACAAGATTTCTGGTCTGGGCAACATAAAAGCAAATCCTCAACATATTGTAATAACACAACATCATCTGCCCTTGACCAATCTTCTAGAATTTGGGCCGTTACCTACATGGTAGGTAAATTTTGAGCACCTTGTGGCAAAACCGTCCATGTGTATTGTTTGTGTTTATGTGTAAATGCAAAAAGGAATTGACTGTCTGGGTGCAAGGGAACAGAAAAGAATGCATTTGCCAAGTCAATGACAGTAAACACCTTAGAAGAAGGTGGAATCTGTGACAACAGTGTATAAGGGTTGGGAACATTGGGGGCAATTAGTTCGGTCATGGCATTAATCACCCTTAAATCATGTACCATACTATAAACCACAGGTTTTCCTTCCTCTTGTTTCTTTTTAACGGGGTATAGGGGTTGGGTCAAGTCAATGGTAGGTTCTGTTACAGGGTTGGGCACAGTGAGGGTCCCTAGTAAATTGGCAAGGAAAAAAAAAATACTTGAAATTACATTCACCAAAAAGTGCAGTGCTCGTGTGTTACACACATGTAAAATTTAAAAATGTTATTTACCCTTTCCAATTACAGCCACTTAGTAGATATAAAGGAATCCTCTAAAAAACCTCAATACAAATCCATACAGCAAAATATCTACAAAGGGTATTACAAAGGCACAAAAATAGTATAATACTGTATTAACATAAAGAAATGTTAAAGGGACACTATAGTCACCTGAACAACTTTAGCTTAATGAAGAAGTTTTGGTGTATAGAACATGTCCCTGCAGCCTCACTGCTCAATCCTCTGCCATTTAGGAGTTAAATCCCTTTGTTAATGAACCTTAGTCACACCTCCCTGCATGTGACTTGCACAGCCTTCCATAAACACTTCCTGTAAAGAGAGCCCTATTTAGGCTTTCTTTATTGCAAGTTCTGTTTAATTAAGCTTTTCTTATCCCCTGCTATGTTAATAGCTTGCTAGACCCTGCAAGAGCCTCCTGTATGTTATTAAAGTTCAATTTAGAGATTGAGATACAATTATTTAAGGTAAATTACATCTGTTTGAAAGTGAAACCAGTTTTTTTTCATGCAGGCTCTGTCAATCAGAGCCAGGGGAGGTGTGGCTAGGGCTGCATAAACAGAAACAAAATGATTTAACTCCTAAATTACAGTGAATTGAGCAGTGAAATTGCAGGGAAATAATCTATACACTAAAACTGCTTTATTTAGCTAAAGTAATTTAGGTGACTATAGTGTTCCTTTAATAATTCAAAGTTGAACTCACACGTGTAATTAGTATATAGAACCCATCAAAATGTAGGTGATAAAGACCATTTATTAATTTCCGGATCTGTCCAGATCCATAGGTGCTGCATGTTACTTTGTTTTTATATATATATTGTTTATTTTAATTTGGCAGCCCCCAATTTTCATCTTATCTGGTGAAGGACTCAAGGATGATGGTATCCAGTTCCCAGAATCTATAATGTTATTGATGGACTTTTTTTATCTACACTTATCTTGTAATTGCATTCAATAAAGCAGTGTATTTTAATTTGAAAAGTACTGCTCCATGGTTTCTATTTTTTATCTTTACATGCATCTCTGAATATCCAGAGTATTATCCTGAACGGTTTTTATCACCTACATTTTGATGGGCTCTATATACTAATTACACTTGTGAGTTCAACTTTGAATTATTAACAATTCTTTATGTTAATACAGTATTATACTATTTGTGTGCCTTTGAATTACCCTTTGTAGATACTTTGCTGTATAAATTGACAAGGGGTATTAGGTGATTGTCCTCTAGGGGCAGGGACAGTGATACCTCTCCAGACTGAATGTCGGTATTAATAGCAGACAAAACATCACTTCCTAGCAAATTAACAGGAGCATTAGGTCTGACAAGCAATCTGGTAACGAGAGAAATAGTCATGGAGTTTCAGCTTCATCTGGTGGGTTAGAGGGATTTCTGCCGGGGTCCTACCTACACATGATAACATATCATCTGATTTCTCATATGGAAAAATATATTTTTCCCGCACAAAAGAACGGACTGCCCCAGTGTCTAGCAGAAAAGGGACTATTCTATCACCTGGTAATGTAACATTAATAGTAGGAGAGGGTCCAGCTACATCAGGAATAGTTAAAGCGTGCAGGGACACTGGGTTGTCAACTTCCCATTGGGGCGGAGGTGGTGCAAACTGAGTGTCATGAGAGTCAGAATTGTACTGCTGGTTCCTATTTTTAGGAGGGCATTTACAGTTGTGCTTAATATGTCCCTTTCTCCAACAATTCCAACACTCAACCTGTCTTCTTTCTGTACTTGATCTGGGGGCAGTCAATACCATATGGTATTGGCAGTCAATACCGTATTATTTAGGTTGGCTTCTACTCCCATAGTCACTTTAACTTCTCCATTCTGGTCTAGCATTCTGGAGTCTTGTTCCTATTGGAGCATGGATACCATTCATGAAACAATTAATTAACAATCTAGTGGATGTTACTTTGGTTTCAGTATAGCCCATTGACTACTATGCTATTTGCAGTCTGACAAAGATTTTTTTCAACAGACTCATCTTTCCATACACACACATTACCCCCATACACACAAACAGCCCTCCCTATACACACAAACTGTATCCCTCACACACTGTACCCCTCACACAACCTGCCCCACACACATTGTACCTCTCTCACACTGTACCCCTCATACAACCTGCCCCCCACACACACTGTACTCCTCATGCACAAAAAGCCCCACATACACACACACACTGCCCCCTCACACACACATACTGCATCCTGCACACACACACTACATCCTTCACAAACAATAAGCAGGAGACAAGAGGTCTCTGGTCTTTGATCACTAACCAAAAGCTGGACACACCTAATTCTAAAAAAAATTTGTACATTCCAACTGAAACTCTAAAATCTAGAATGCTCAGAACTCTTCATAACTTCCTTTAATACATTTTTACTAAAAGCAGAAATATACCTGGATAAAAGCTGGTCAGATTTCAAATCTTATAAAATCATATTTAGCTAAGGAAATATATGGTTATACATTCCATTACGGCAGGTGGAATAATTGAACAATATATTTACTGGTAATTTGCCAAATTTACCATATCAAGCTATTATCCAAAGATATTGACTTATCTGGATTTAGGGATAGTTAATCTTTACAGTGAGGAAAAAAAGTAGTAGATTCCCTGCTGATTTTGAACGTTTGCCCACTGACAAAGAAATGATCAGTCTATAATTTTAATGGTAGGTGTATTTTAACAGTGGGAGACAGAATAACAGAAAGAAAAAAAAATCCAGAAAAAGTTATCAATTGATTTGCATGTCAATGAGTGAAATAAGTATTTGACCCCTTTGACTTGGTATTTGGTGGCAAAACCCTTGTTGGCAATCACAGAGCTCAGACGTTTCTTGTATTTGACCACCAGGTTTGCACACATCTCAGGAGGGATTTTGTCCCACTCCTCTTTGCAGATTCTCTCCTCTCTTCTAGGCTGACGTTTGGCAACTCAAACCTTCAGCTCCCTCCACACATTTTCTATGGGATTATGGTCTGGAGACTGGCTAGGCCACTCCAGGACCTTAATGTACGTCTTCTTGAGTCACTCCTTTGTTGCCCTGGCTGTGTGTTTTGGGTCATTATGATGCTGAATACTCATCCATGATCCATTTTCAATGCCCTGGCTGAGGGAAGGAGGTTCTCACCCAAGATTTGACGGTCCATTGTCCCTTTGATGCAGTGCAGTTGTCCTGTCCCCTTAGCAGAAAAACACCCCCAAAGCATAATGTTTCCACCTCCATGTTTGGCGGTAGGGATGGTGTTCTTGGGGTCATAGGCAGCATTCCTCCTCCTCCAAACACTGTGAGTTGAGTTGATACCAAAGAGCTTGATTTTGGTCTCATCTGACCACAACACTGAGTTATTTTGTATTTCTTCCATTTGTAAACCAACTGTTGTCACCTACTCACCAAACTGCTTGGAGATGGTCTTGTAGCCCATTCCAGCCTTGTGCAGGTCTACAATCTTGTCCCTGACATCATTGGACAGCTCTTTGGTCTTTGCCATGGTGGAGAGTTTGGAATCTGATTGATCTTCTGTGGACAGGTGTCTTTTATACAGGTAACGAGCTGAGATTAGGAGCACTCCCTGTAAGAGAGTGCTCCTAATCTCAGCTTGTTACCTGTATAAAAGACAACTGGGAGCCAGAAATCTTGCTGATTTATAGTGGATCAAATACTTATTTCATTTGTTGACATGCACATCAATGTATAACTTTTTTTTTTTTTATTGTGTCCCTCCCTATTAAAATACACCTACCATTAAAGGACCACTATAGTGCCAGGAAAACATACTCGTTTTCCTGGCACTATAGGGCCCTGAGGGTGCCCCCACCCTCAGGGTCCCCCTCCCGCCGGGCTCTGGTGTGAGGAATGGGTTAAACTTACCTCTTTCTCCAGCGCTGGGCGGGGAGCTCTCCGCCTCCGATCCTCCCTTTCGGCTGAATGCGCATGCGCGGCAAGAGCTGCGCGCGCATTCAGCCGGTCTCATAGGAAAACATTTACAATGCTTTCCTATGGACGCTTGCGTGCTCTCACTGTGATTTTCACAGTGAGAATCACGCAAGCGCCTCTAGCAGCTGTCAGTGAGACAGCCACTAGAGGATTTGGAGGCTGGATTAAGCTATTTATAAACATAGCAGTTTCTCTGAAACTGCTATGTTTATAATAAAAAGGGTTAATCCTAGAGGGACCTGGCACCCAGACCACTTCATTAAGCTGAAGTGGTCTGGGTGCCTAGAGTGGTCCTTTAAAATTATAGACTGATCATTTCTTTATCCGTGTGCAAACGTTCAGCAGGATAAAATACTTTTCCCCCTCACTGTATCAGGAAAATCAGGAACGTTAACCATCTGCAATGTAAAATCTGGTTAGAATTATTCTTATTGCTTACTGAATGGGAAAGGAATATTAAACTGATCTGGAATGAGAAATATTGTATTTGTTAGTTGCAATATTAAAGGTGTTTTTCCTGTGCAGCCAGCAGTGAATGATTTAACTCAGTGTGATTCAAACTGACAGTAAAAGTTATGGCTATAAGCCTTGCTGTGGTGTGATGCTGAGATGCTGTGTTCTGTGTTAAGGAATGTTTTGCTAATTTCAAAGAAAGTGTCCTGTAGTAAATCTTGTTGAAATTTGCATCTATATGGATATGTTGCTATGAGCTATCTGAAATTATGTCAAAAACTGTTGCCATATGTATACCTATGTTATACCGAAATATTGACTGATAATTGTCACGCATGTTAAATATTATTATTAATTATTTGTCACAATAAATTATATTTTTATAATTTGTGATTAATATGTGAAATACAAATTCTCTAATAATCGTATCCCAGGTTCTACAAGAGTTAAAATAGTGGGTAACTCTTCACTTTAAAATAATCAAGGGGAACAGTGCTAATATATAATTTTTTGATATAATAAAAAGTATTACATTATTTTTTGATATTTTGAATGAAATATTATTTTTAATATTTATCATAAAATACATAATTTAGATCCCAATGAATGCGGTAACAATGATCTCAATGGATCTGACATGATTCTCTACACGTACCAGGAAACCCCAAAAATGCTCAAGTCTCTTATTGGATTTAAAGAAAAAATGACATAACCTTTGCCCAGTATCCGGGGAATTTTTTTTTTTTAAGTTCCTAAACTTACTCTACCTAACCTCGGATAGATTTCAACATGAGTAAGGAACTGCCCTGGTGTATTGAAAGAATGGTTAGGGTACACTATAATAAATGGCTTCAGGGGGGTTAAATTAGTTGCAAAGTGAATACGAATTGAGTTATTTAAAGGAACCCTATGGATGACAAGTTATCAAGCTCATATAATCATGTAAAGCAACTTTGGAAAACATTACAAAATAAACTATTTACATAAAAATAAATATAAAAAAATAATAAAGATACATATAATAGTAAGGTTTTTTTATATTTATTTCTATGTAAATAGTTTAATTTGTAATGTTTTCCAAAGTTGCTTTACATGATTATATGAGCTTGATAATTTGCTGAGTCAATAATTTTAAGTGATGATCCTTCTGGGCGTTGAGAGTGCTGGGAATTGTCAGATACATCCTTAATAAAATCATGTATGCCAGCACCCCTTACAATATTTGCAATTTTGGTTCTTAATTGATATTGATATTGATATTTAGACCTCTGCACCAGCTCTGGCACATATTCACCTTGTGCTGGGTACATGCTACTTATGCTACTGGCAACCAATGCAGATGAATACTTTTCAAATAGCAAGAAGATAAAAGGAGACAGGAGTCAAGCAGCCATGGCCCTATAATGCTTACTGAGATAAATAATTGTGGCCAATGGGATTATAATTAAGACATATTTATTATTATTATGAGAATGCTATATTTCATGAGAAGCAATATTAAATATGCATATATAAATCCTGGGTGCATTAGATTTATCTGTTGTATACATTTCTAGAGGTTTTAGTCATACATTTGGATCTTGTATGCAAGAAAATATTGATCCTAATAAATGTCTATAAGCAAAGACTAATTAGAACATTCCACGCAAGGAGTTGTTGTTTTATCAGTGAAGCCTCGCCATCTTTTATAATACAATTTTTGGTGGGAAAGACATGTTCTTGGAGAGGTTGTAAGAACAATATAATAAAAAAATCTGTTCTCATTAAAAATCATCTGTTGGATTGAAGTTGTTTGATTCAAAGCAACCAAGTAACTAAACAGAAAGGTAATAAAATCGTCCCTTTATTAAAAGATTTTTTTTTTTTTTTTAATTTAGAAAATGCACTTTAAATTTTCCGGTGTTTTGTTATTATGGCATGACCTTTCACATTATTCATAATCACTTTTTAAATTATAGACTATTTATTGATTACACATTTTTAAAGTTTAATGTTTTGGTCAGTGATTTTTATTTACATTCCAGGAGAAAAAAAGCCCATATGTACAATTTTTATACAAAATGTGAAAATCACTGAATTTCAACAGTGAATTCATAAAGTTTTTGTTTTAATTGAGTGACTGGTGTGGATTACATATTATATTTCAAGTAACTTTGTGGTGCCTGGGTGCCTTATTAATCTGATTACGGTGGATTTACATGTCAGGAGTCTGTAGGCAAAGGATTTTAAGGGATCCCCTGCCCCCTCCCCCAAACAAGTTAAGCAAAGGGATGTTAATTTATTAATTAGACAATTAGACAAAAAAACATATATTGAAATTTGAAACTGTATATGTATATTTCTCCTTGTAATGTATTGTGTCTGAATATGTAAGTACAGTGAGTTTATTCAACTGCGTCAATGAATACAGCGTCACTGATAATGTTAGAAATAGTTTAGGTAAATGGGGGTTAATGTCAGTCGGATTGCATAGGGTGTTTAGTATTATGAGGACTCAAAGCTTGAGAAAGGTTACAGTTGTGGTTTATGGGCTGTTTAAAAGTATTAGGATTAGAATTTTTAAGAGGAGTGAAACAAAAAATTAAGAGGTCTGCTTCAGGTTTAGTTGGATAGTTTTTGAGTTAGGGGAAAAGGGATGTTTTGGGTAGAGGCCTGTGGAGTTTCTAAGCTTAACTGCAAAAACTCACCCTCCTATAATTGATAGTAAACTGCAGAAGCGGTTATACAGTGTGTGTCATTCAGTTGTCCCCTGCTATTCCTGCAAGGCATTTCCTATATGAGAGGCTGGTAGTGGGAAGATGAGGAAAAGATGAGGAAAATGAGCTCTACCACATGTTGTCCAGCCTCACACTTTTACAAGTTTTGCACACTCTATAACTGTTCCTGCAGCTCTTCTACCAAGCATAAGATGTTGACTGTACTACAGAGGACACTGGCCTATGCTCCTGGTACTTATCGCTCTCTTCTCCAGCCCACCTAACTATGCTCCAAAAAAGCAAGTTACAAGTGCTGTAAATTCCCCTCCGCCCCCCACTACAGAACAGGCAGGTGCCTTCTTTTCCTAATGGAAACTCTGGCACTGAACCTGATGTACCTGCAACATTGACATTGACGACCAGATGCTAATTTATTCAGATGACCCCTATTTCTCAATTTAGCTACATAGATGAAAGCTTACAAAGACAGAAATAGTGTAGTTTCTATTAGTTGAATTCTGTTGATCTGTCTCTACAGTTTGCAATTTGCATTACAAAATATTTTGCCAATGTGTGTACTTACAAGCTTCTTTTAATATACATTTTGTTTCCACTTCCACTGCATTTGAACTTAAAAGAGCAGGGCATACCACTGCATGACCAGGAGTCTAACATATATTAAAATTTATGTGGTGGTGATGTAGACCCACCTAATGATCTCTCATACTTTTATGAGTAAAACCCACAGACTTGGTGGTCGATGTGATTACAACAGCTTTCAATTCCAAAAGGAGATATTTAAGGAAGCATGAATCAGTAAAGCTTTCCTTATGAGGTTTTATCTGTCTGAGTAATAGATTGCTCAAGTTTCTTGGCAATGTTTTTGGTCCTGTGATGTGCTGTTTTTGCAAAAATAAAGCCTGGGAGCTGAGAATTTTGGAAGTACCAAGTCAGGCTATGGATGGGAAAAGCCATGAAAAGATATAACAGCTTTGCAAAAATGTTGAAATGAGAAGGCCTATATGGCTACTTTAAGTAAAGTGAATCTTCTCACATTTCCTCAAGTCTTAGCCTAGAGTTTGCAGGATTGTGGTAAAAGTGAAATCTTATTGATGATGAAAATTGATCTAAGCTTCCAGTTTTACTTTCATGGAAGAAATGTTTTGTCTGTAGAAAATAGTATTAAGATTTAAAGTTCATAATGTCCGTGTTCCCACACCTTGATCAACGGATGTATAGAGGCATTATTATCCTCTTTACATAGTGTCTCATGTTCCCAAATGGACTATATGGCTATACCCAGTTCCACATCTCAGGTTTGTTGTTGTTTTTTTTTTTTTGTTTTTTTTTGTAAATGATAAACGAAACACAAATATTTGTGTTCCCCGGGTCATATGGAGTGCAGTTACTTCAGCAGTGTTTTCACAGAAAGGGTGTCAATTCCCTGAGAGCAAATGAGAATTTGACAGTAGAGATGTCCACTCTATAAGCCAATTCCACTGACTTAAAAAGCTGTGAAGGAATAGTTATAACTACATATGCATGGTCTGACTACATTTTAGTGACCAAGTACAAGATCCAATAAGTATTGATCAATGAAGAAGTGGTGAATTCAAGAGTACAAATTGTGTTGGATTTAAAGAGAGTAATCTTGTTCATCCAGATGTCAAACAGTCTTTGCAATTCTTTTCATGCATCTGGCACAATGATCCGAGACATATTACACATCCACAGAAGTTTGGTTAGATTGATCCAGAAGTATGTAAAGACTTAATTTTAATGAACATCCAAATTTTATAGAGATACCCAGAGTCTCTGAAACTCTTTGTTGGTTCATCTGTAAGTACCAAGTTAGGGTTATACAAAATATTTCCTCTGGCACCTACCCATACTGCACAATAAGGGATAGTATTACAAATAGTAATTTTACAAGCAAAGTTTCATTTAAGCAGCACTGTCACCGTCTGGGGGCTTTGGGCACTCTGCAGAATATGCAAAGACCCGCAATGGTGACATCACCACTGGTGATCCGGTGGCTGGGGTTGGGAGACAGGTAAAGGTAAGGTTTACTTACCTGAATCAGTCACTTGCGGGCGTGCCCATCTTCCTCTGGCTGGTTCTCTTCAGTTCCTGCTCCATTGATGCCAGAAGCCAACGTCACTGCTGTACTTTCACACATGTGTGAGAGTACAGCAGGGAGATCTATGAAAGATCCTGCAAGACTGCGGGATCCTCCATAGACTGAGCCAAATCCCTGCAGCTATTGGGATTGATACTGTAGCTCTACCCAGTATCTAAAAAGTCAGGAGAAGAAAATATATAGTCCCTACTTTGTTTCTGCCCATCTCTTAACTGAATTGGAATTGCAGTGAAATTCTAACACACTCAAAATGTGTATTTTACACAGATTTTCTCTTTATGAAATACTAATTTTCGGTGGCGAGGGCTAGGAGCGTGGGGGAGGACAGTGCCACTTTAATATAAATATTTGACAGTTTTTTGCCTCTATATGTTTGGATTCCTGAAGCTAAACTTTTGGAGTCTTTTAACCTGCATATTTTGTGAAACTCCGTGATAGTAGCATTACCTGTTGGTTTGTGGTGGCCTGTGGGCACCGCCATCTCCAGTATCCAGTTCCTATAATGTAATCCGCCAGGACCAACATCTGTGCTGTACTCTTACTTTTGTTTATGAATAATCATCTTCTTCAAGGGACGTGGAAATCACACAGAAAAACAAATATTAATTAAAAATAATGAAATCAACAGTACCCTAAAAGGTCAAATACAAATATGATACTAGGTACAATTTAAAAAAAAAAAAAAATACTAGATAAAATACAGGCAGGTAATTGTACAGTAAAAAAAAAAATCAGATGCAAAAACTAGAACTGTAAAAAGAACTTTAATAATATCTAAGTAAATATCAATAAGCAAATGACAAAAAGCTAAAAATCATCATAGAGAGGATGGAAGGGGTGAGAAAGTATTGCCTCCTGTCTTTTTACGTTTAGATTATACCATTTCCAAGGCTATGAGAATCCCTAATTTTAACACAAGACAGGAGATTTCATATTTGCAGTGTTAAAGCCCAGGGATAATCACAAAATACACATGTGAACAAAGGCAGAATTAAAAGTGGACTCTATGGATCTGCCGAACCCAGAATGTCAGAAAGTTGAACACCTGTGGGTACAGGATCCAATTGCTAGAATATCTACAGTGGTGTAAGCCGGCAATCTGCCACCATATTATTGGAGCTGGGAAGATATTCCACTCGTATCAAGAAAAACCTTCTTCAAACAGACCTTGTACAGTTGTTTTGTGATTTGAAGGAGATCCTACAAAGAGATTGATGTTCATCTGTAGGATTAGGGAACAGTTAGACATTATTGGTGAAACTGCAGATAGGGAAAGCGTTTGCGGCAATTGCATCAATGTCAGAGTTGAGGTCATTCTGTGCTCAAAGACCGCCTGTGGAGAGATCTGAATAGCCAGCACCCCAAATTAGATCGCTTGCATCTGATTCTTTGATGAGATCTAGTTGAGCATCAGGCCTTGCCTTTTCAAGCTTCCATGTTTCTGAGCCACCAATTAACTTCCAGGGTGGCCTCTTCTTTATTAAAAAATAATAAAAAATAAAAATCAGTTGATTACAGGAAGGGGAGCCTGACATGCACTGCCTTAAGTCGTGTCATCACCATATCATGCAAATTGCTCAGAAAAAATGGCTTGGATTTATAAGGAGACCAATCATCTGAGCAGGATTGCAGAGACAAATGCTTTTGAAACGCATGAGCATCCTGATTTATTTCTTGCTAGAACATATTTGAAAAGTGAAAGTTTCAAGACTGCTTGAGAATGAAGAAACCTAGAAGCTGAACAGTTTGAGACATAGATAACTCCAACGTTTTAATTTTGATAACAAAATCCAGAGTTTATTAGAGAGTGATAACCATGGACATCTGATAACATAAAGAGTTGGGATCCTGAGCCAGAAGTAGGATGTTGTCTAAATATTTACGTTGACGTACTCCTCTTTTTCTGTTCCTCAAAAATCGGAGATATTTCCTGAAGTCACGTACGATGTGGACTGTGAGATATGCACTTTTCAAGTCTAGTCTGATAAACCTTTTTCAAGAGGCATTCTAAGCCAGCAATATAAAAAGCCAGCAATATGGCCAGACAGGGCCCATTCTGCTGAGCGGAGGTTCTTGAGGAGTCTTGGTTCAAAAATGGTCGACCAGAAGAATCTAGCAGCTCAGAGCATGTATTATCGACCAAACGAGGAGTGATTCACATTTCTCTGTAGGGAAAGTCTTCCACAAAGGTCTCCTTCACATATCTTGGGCCACCTTTGTCAATGTTACCCTTCTACATGATACTTCATCAAAGACTGGGGACCCAGAAACAAAGGGAGAGAGAAAATAGGTGCAAAAGGGCACACCATTGTGGCTCGCCACTATGATGTGGTCAGTCGCAGGGAGAAAACCAAGAGGTAGGGAAAGCATGGTGTGAACAGTAGACATTAAAAAAGTGAACATAATAATTGGAAACATCTATTCAAAAGTTGATTGAATAAACACAATACGGTCTAAAAACAGCACTAAAAAGACAAATATACTGAAACTAACTCACCTGAGAGGCAGCATCAAAGAAAAAGTATGTGGGAGGAATTACTCAGAAATATATTGTATTTATTTTCTAAGATTTTCTGTTAACCATTTATTTGCAGTTAGGAGGCTCAGTAAAGGAAGTTACACAATTTTTAAGCAGGTAGCAGTAAAGACAGTGGTTATACAGTATTGTCCATAGCAGGAAAATTGTTCACATTTTCTTGAGCACTTAAACTATTCCAATTTTGCATTGAAACAAAAGTGTCAATCCCTTAAAATAAATGTTAATCATTTATCATATATATTTTGTCCAGTTCAGTCTTTCTCCATGGGCTAGTACTCCTTTCCTTTTAAAACTTGTAGAATCCAATCACAAAATACAACAGTGGTTTAATTAGCTCACACTCAAACCCATTCAGAATTCTAAAATGGCTCACTTGGCTATCTTAGTACTGGCCAGCCCTGCTCTCCAGATACTCCATCCTAGGTAGCCAAAACACAGTATAAACACTTTGAATTAAACCTAGTCTAGTCTACAACAATCACATTTCCCCTTTAGAATGTAATACATAATTCTTCTGTAAAATCAATCACAGCGAAACTAGCTAGAATGTGAGAACAGTCCAAAGTATCTGTGAAGATATCTGGAACTATATCCTGCTGGCAGTAGGGTAGGAATGTTCAGATAGAAGTTACTCAGCTGGAAACAACACCATTGATTTTAATACCAGTGTCTAGATTACTTTTTTTATTCACTTCCTGTTCAATATTTATATTTTTTAAATACATGGACTGTTCCAATTATTTTATCATCTGAAGGGGCTTTCTTTTATTATTAGCAGCAGTTACTCAGAGGACATATCTGTCTGGAATAAAAATTAATGGTATGCCTGAATATTGGTAGATAGGGATAGACGGCATGGTATTGGGACGAGGTTTGTGTGGTTTCTGGTTGACTTAGTGTGAGTAGAGCAGATGACAAGTCCTGGGTTGGGAGGGACATCACAAGCTGCTAGAAGCAGGAGGAGAGAGAGAGACAAAAGGTGTGAGTCGATTTTTATATGGATGGAGTCTGGGATGAGATTGCGAGTGCGAGAAGGATGGAGAGAATAGAGAAAGGAGTGCAGGGCATGAAATGAGAGAAGGGAGAAGTATAGCAGAGAGGGGTTAATGTGGAGGTTATTGGGAGGTTGAGGGAAGTAGGTGTAAGGAGAGGTTTTGATACTGAGGGAGAAAAGGGAAATAAGAGGAGGACAAGATAGAGCAGGGGTAGTCAACCCTTTTCTACCTACCGCCCACTAATGCATCTTTCTTGATGGTAAAATTCCTTACCGCCCACCAGTTTTTGCGCAAGTGCAGAATATTTTTTAGAAAGAAGGGTGTTTTTTTTTTTTTAAAAAAAGTACGTACATTTATCTTTTTATTTCTACTTAATGCATGTTTATAATATGTTTAGCTTTATAAACTTTAATGAGAAAACAGTAAAGTAAATTGAAATTACCTTTACTAGTGATTAATGAGATCCTCGAGGATGATGCTGCGAGACTAAATATTTGATCTGGTTCGATTTTGGTAAGGAACAAACAAAGGTCTCCTCTTTTGGTGATATTCAGACGATTTATCTGTTTGCTCATAATGATTTCTCATCTGTGCATCAGCTCCCCTCCTCAATTCCCCTCCCCACCTTTCTTTTCTTCCTTTTTTCTATTTTTTAACCTTTCTTATAGCAATGCCCAGTAGGCAGGCTGAGCTACGCAGCCCACTTACTATTATTAGCCAACAACAATTCTCTCCTTTTCCTTTTTATTTTCCTTCTTTCTCCTTTTTTACAAGTACTCTACTCCTTCTTTCTCCTATTCTACAAGTACTCTGTGCCTTCTTTCTCCTTTTTACAAATACTCTGCTACTTCTTTCTTCTATTCTACAAGTACTTTGCTCACAGACAAACACACACTGACACATACACTTACAGACACACACACACTCACAGACAAACACACTCACAGACAAACACACTCACAGACAAACACTCACACATAGTATAAGCAAAAAAAGGGGGATGATCTGCTGAACCAATCACAAATAAAACAACATAGCGTATAACTGTATAAAGGCAAATTGTAAAAATTCCATTCACAAGTGGCCACTCACACTTTTACTGAAGTTTGCAAGCCTTGAATATTTTTCTTTTTCAAAATGGAAATTTCTAATCTTCTGTCTGGATTAGAATCTCCATAGATGTATTTACATATATGTGCTCAAGAAAAAAATATATATAAAAAATGAGATGCACATTCAGAGTGAAGTACAAAATAAGTATTTAATAACTTACATCAAGATATAAAATCATCAGTGTAGTCCCTCTATGTCACCACCAGGGGTCCTACGCGTTTCATCCAAAAAAATAGGACTTCCTCAGGGACTTGTGTGGTGTGTGATCAACAGGTACAAATGAACAAACAATAAACAATAAAATTCCCCTCCCTCCCCAGTCCTTATATACATCCCTCAGTGTCCACATAATGAGTGATCTCCTGCAGGTGTCTCTCCCCTTCTTTCCGGGCTGAGTACTCGATCTCCTCACATGCGCCGAGTGTTGTGACGTCATCACGTCCGACGTCCGATGACGCGTGCGTTCCAGCATGCGTTCCTTTGCTGAAACCCGGAAGTTAGCCGAGAATTGCTGTCTTTCTGATCCCTGCTCGATCTCAGTCAGGCATATATTTAAAATTAGTGGAAACAAGGAACAAGAGGAAGGGGTAGTAAATACCTCACTCTGCATCAGAATGGTTCAATACTTAAAAAAAATCAATTATCATTATTCTTCATACATCAATTTATGCTATCTATACAGGGAGTGCAGAATTATTAGGCAAGTTGTATTTTTGAGGATTAATTTTATTATTGAACAACAACCATGTTCTCAATGAACCCAAAAAACTCATTAATATCAAAGCTGAATATTTTTGGAAGTAGTTTTTAGTTTGTTTTTAGTTTTAGCTATTTTAGGGGGATATCTGTGTGTGCAGGTGACTATTACTGTGCATAATTATTAGGCAACTTAAAAAAAAAACAAATATATACCCATTTCAATTATTTATTTTTACCAGTGAAACCAATATAACATCTCAACATTCACAAATATACATTTCTGACATTCAAAAACAAAACAAAAACAAATCAGTGACCAATATAGCCACCTTTCTTTGCAAGGACACTCAAAAGCCTGCCATCCATGGATTCTGTCAGTGTTTTGATCTGTTCACCATCAACATTGCGTGCAGAAGCAACCACAGCCTCCCAGACACTGTTCAGAGAGGTGTACTGTTTTCCCTCCTTGTAAATCTCACATTTGATGATGGACCACAGGTTCTCAATGGGGTTCAGATCAGGTGAACAAGGAGGCCATGTCATTAGATTTTCTTCTTTTATACCCTTTCTTGCCAGCCACGCTGTGGAGTACTTGGACGCGTGTGATGGAGCATTGTCCTGCATGAAAATCATGTTTTTCTTGAAGGATGCAGACTTCTTCCTGTACCACTGCTTGAAGGTGTCTTCCAGAAAGTGGCAGTAGGACTGGGAGTTGAGCTTGACGCCATCCTCAACCCGAAAAGGCCCCACAAGCTCATCTTTGATGATACCAGCCCAAACCAGTACTCCACCTCCACCTTGCTGGCGTCTGAGTCAAACTGGAGCTCTCTGCCCTTTACCAATCCAGCCACGGGCCCATCCATCTGGCCCATCAAGACTCACTCTCATTTCATCAGTCCATAAAACCTTAGAAAAATCAGTCTTGAGATATTTCTTGGCCCAGTCTTGACGTTTCAGCTTGTGTGTCTTGTTCAGTGGTGGTCGTCTTTCAGCCTTTCTTACCTTGGCCATGTCTCTGAGTATTGCACACCTTGTGCTTTTGGGCACTCCAGTGATGTTGCAGCTCTGAAATATGGACAAACTGGTGGCAAGTGGCATCTTGGCAGCTGCACGCTTTTTGCCAAAGGAAAGGAAGTTGCCTAATAATTATGCACACCTGATATAGGGTGTTGATGTCATTAGACCACACCCCTTCTCATTACAGAGATGCACATCACCTAATATGCTTAATTGGTAGTAGGCTTTCGAGCCTATACAGCTTGGAGTAAAACAACATGCATAAAGAGGATGATGTGGTCAAAATACTCATTTGCCTAATAATTCTGCACTCCCTGTATTATAAAAATACATACATATAAATAAAAATACAAAATATATATATAAAAAAATATATAATTTCTTTCAAGAGCACAAACATTCTTATAGTGAACAAAAGGTGCAATACCCAAATACAGGGAGTGCAGAATTATTAGGCAAGTTGTATTTTTGAGGATTAATTTTATTATTGAACAACAACCATGTTCTCAATGAACCCAAAAAACTCATTAATATCAAAGCTGAATATTTTTGGAAGTAGTTTTTAGTTTGTTTTTAGTTATAGCTATTTTAGGGGAATATCTGTGTGTGCAGGTGACTATTACTGTGCATAATTATTAGGCAACTTATCAAAAAACAAATATATACCCATTTCAATTATTTATTTTTACCAGTGAAACCAATATAACATCTCAACATTCACAAATATACATTTCTGACATTCAAAAACATAACAAAAACAAATCAGTGACCAATATAGCCACCTTTCTTTGCAAGGACACTCAAAAGCCTGCCATCCATGGATTCTGTCAGTGTTTTGATTTGTTCACCATCAACATTGCGTGCAGCAGCAACCACAGCCTCCCAGACACTGTTCAGAGAGGTGTACTGTTTTCCCTCCTTGTAAATCTCACATTTGATGATGGACCACAGGTTCTCAATGGGGTTCAGATCAGGTGAACAAGGAGGCCATGTCATTAGATTTTCTTCTTTTATACCCTTTCTTGCCAGCCACGCTGTGGAGTACTTGGACGCGTGTGATGGAGCATTGTCCTGCATGAAAATCATGTTTTTCTTGAAGGATGCAGACTTCTTCCTGTACCACTGCTTGAAGAAGGTGTCTTCCAGAAACTGGCAGTAGGACTGGGAGTTGAGCTTGACTCCATCCTCAACCCGAAAAGGCCCCACAAGCTCATCTTTGATGATACCAGCCCAAACCAGTACTCCACCTCCACCTTGCTGGCGTCTGAGTCGGACTGGAGCTCTCTGCCCTTTACCAATCCATCCATCTGGCCCATCAAGACTCACTCTCATTTCATCAGTCCATAAAACCTTAGAAAAATCAGTCTTGAGATATTTCTTGGCTCAGTCTTGACGTTTCAGCTTGTGTGTCTTGTTCAGTGGTGGTCGTCTTTCAGCCTTTCTTACCTTGGCCATGTCTCTGAGTATTGCACACCTTGTGCTTTTGGGCACTCCAGTGATGTTGCAGCTCTGAAATATGGCCAAACTGGTGGCAAGTGGCATCTTGGCAGCTGCACGCTTGACTTTTCTCAGTTCATGGGCAGTTATTTTGCGCCTTGGTTTCTCCACACGCTTCTTGCGACCCTGTTGACTATTTTGAATGAAACGCTTGATTGTTCGATGATCACGCTTCAGAAGCTTTGCAATTTTAAGAGTGCTGCATCCCTCTGCAAGATATCTCACTATTTTTTACTTTTCTGAGCATGTCAAGTCCTTCTTTTGACCCATTTTGCCAAAGGAAAGGAAGTTGCCTAATAATTATGCACACCTGATATAGGGTGTTGATGTCATTAGACCACACCCCTTCTCATTACAGAGATGCACATCACCTAATATGCTTAATTGGTAGTAGGCTTTCGAGCCTATACAGCTTAGAGTAAGACAACATGCATAAAGAGGATGATGTGGTCAAAATACTAATTTGCCTAATAATTCTGCACTCCCTGTATAAAAACATATATCAAAATTAACATATATTTTGAATTTAATAAATCCAAATTAATGAAATTTTTGGGGCTCAATAAATTGAAAGAATGGAACTCATAATAGGCAAATTGTATATTTTGGGGAATTTGTAAATGGCATGCCTTGAAGTTGAAAGAAATTGTGGAGGTAGGTTGTAAAAACCTCCCCCCCCCCCCCCCCCCCCCACCTATATGAAAACTAAATAAATACATATTTTTTTTTAATATAGACCCATAACGTTATAGTTATATAGAGTGGAGAAAGTATTTCTCTTGAAATGGATTCTGTAAAATCCACTTAAAGGGTTTATATTTTGTACTAAAAAGCAATGGGAAGAATGCAATATATATTTGGGTATTGCACCTTTTGTTCACTATAAGAATGTTTGTGCTCTTGAAAGAAGTTATATATTTTTTATATATATTTTTTGTATTTATTTTTATTTATATGTATGTATTTTTATAATATAGATAGTATAAATTGATGTATGAAGAATAATGATAATTGATTATTTTTAAGTATTGAACCATTCTGATGCAGAGTGAGGTATTTACTACCCCTTCCTCTTGTTCCATGTTTCCACTAATTTTAAATATATGCCTGACTGAGATCGAGCAGGGATCAGAAAGACAGCAATTCTCGGCTAACTTCCGGGTTTCAGCAAAGGAACGCACGCGTCGTCGGACGTGATGACGTCACAACACTCGGTGCATGTGAGGAGATCGTGGAATCAGCCCGGAAAGAAGGGGAGAGACACCTGCAGGAGATCACTCATTATGTGGACACTGAGGGATGTATATAAGGACTGGGGAGGGAGGGGAATTTTATTGTTTATTGTTTGTTCATTTGTACCTGTTGATCACACACCACACAAGTCCCTGAGGAAGTCCTATTTTTTTGGATGAAACGCGTAGGACCCCTGGTGGTGATATAGAGGGACTACACTGATGATTTTATATCTTGATGTAAGTTATTAAATACTTATTTTGTACTTCACTCTGAATGTGCATCTCATTTTTTATATATATTTTTTTCTTGAGCACATATATGTAAATACATCTATGGAGATTCTAACCCAGACAGAAAATTAGAAATTTGCATTTTTAAAAAGAAATATATTCAAGGCTTGCAAACTTCAGTAAAAGTGTGAGTGGCCACTTGTGAATGCAATTTTTACAATTTGCCTTTATACACAGTTATACACTATGTTGTTTTATTTGTGATTGGTTCAGCAGATCATTCCCCCTTTTTTTTTGCTTATACTGTGTGGAAGACAAGAGGAAGTCTTTTGGGATATTATCGGAAATCTTATCCTATACAGGAAAGTTTCTTTCTGCTGACATAAATTAAGCACTTATTACACTGTGGTGGGTGTACACACACATTGTTTCTTTTTTTTTTAAACACTCACACATACACTTACAGACACACACACACTCGCAGATAAACACAGACAAACACTCACACTTACCGACACTCACACATACACTTGAAGACACACACTCACAGAGAAACACATACACACAGACAGACACACACACACATATACTTACAGACACACACACACACACATATACTTACAGACACACACACACACACACTTACAGACACAGACACACACACACACACTTACAGACACACACACACATACACTTACAGACACACACACACATACACTTACACACACACACATACTTACAGACACACATATACTTACAGACACACACACACACATACTTATAGACACACACACACACACTTACAGACACACACTTACAGACACACACACATACACTTACAGACACACACACTTGCGGACACACACACACACTTGCGGACACACACACACACACTTGCGGACACACACTCTTGCGGACACACACACACACACATACACTTACAGACACACACACACACACACTTACAGACACACATATACTTACAGACACACACATACATACACACATATACTTACAGACACACACATACACTTACAAACACACACATACACATATAATTACAAACACATGCACACATACACTTACAGACACACACACATACACTTACATACACACAAATTATTAATATTAAATGTCCACCCAGCTTCCCTACCTTGAGATCTGGTGTGGATCTGTCCCTGGGGTCCAGTGAGGCTTCACTTTGGCGTGCGGCAGAGTTCAAATCCGAGGCGCGAGGGAGTTCTAGAAAACATGACGCGAGGGAGCAGAGAGGTTAGAGCTCCCTCGCCGTGTCTGATCTTACCACTGCCGGGGGGTCCAGAAGGTGGCCTGGCAGGAGGGAGCGCTTCCCTCCTGCCGGTCACTGAAATATTGTGCCAGCATAATCACTCGTGCCCGCCCAAAAGGAGAAATCCTCTAAAAAAGAGGATTTAGCCGTTGAAATTCCTACCGCCCACCTGGAATCCTGAAATGCCAACTAGTGGGCGGTAGGGACCAGGTTGAAGACCCATGAGAGAGAGCATTACTCAGATGGGTATGTACTTCCAGAAAAGTTGGGAGTAGGCCAGGGGAGGCATAGAGAGGAGATGTAGTGATGTAGAAAGCTGGACTGTAGTGTAACGGGCAGAGGTGAGGAAGATAAAGAGTGTGCTGATTTTTTGATTTGCAGCTGTTGTATCTGATTATCGAGATCTGTGGGTGAGAGTTTATCTATACATTAAATTATGAACGTGGGGTGGTGAGGGGAGGGTGGGCAAATGTGCAGTATTATCAACATTTTAAAATGCATTCCAATGCTATGTTATTTCTATCAATATACAAAGAACTATGTGTAGACCTATGCTTTCTCATATCTTTATGCATGTATACTTATATACAGTCAGGTCCATAAATATTGGGACATCGACACAATTCTAATCTTTTTGGCTCTATACACCACCACAATGGATTTGACATGAAATGAACAAGACGTGCTTTAACTGCAGACTTTCAGCTTTAATTTGAGGGTATACATCCAAATCAGGTGAACGGTGTAAGAATTACAACAGTTTGTATATGTGCCTCCCACTTTTCAAGGGACCAAAAGTAATGGGACAATTGGCTGCTCAGCTGTTCCATGGCCAGGTGTGTGTTATTCCCTCATTATCCCATTTACAAGGAGCAGATAAAAGGTACAGAGTTAATTTCAAGTGTGCTATTTGCATTTGGAATCTGTTGCTGTCAACTCTCAATATGAGATCCAAAGAGCTGTCACTATCAGTGAAGCAAGCCATTATTAGGCTGAAAAAACAAAACAAACCCATCAGAGAGATAGCAGAAACATTAGGTGTGGCCAAATCAACTGTTGGAACCAGGGCCGCCACCAGAAATTTTGGGGCCCCTAACTCAGCTCAGGGTCTGGGCCCCCTGGAGCCCGCCTCCAAATACCGCCCACTGGGTCCACACACAGACACAAACGCACACTGATACAAAAGGACACAGATACATACTAACAGACACACATACTGAAACAGACATACACGCATACAGGCATACATACTGACACACACACATACTGAGACATACACACAGGCATACATAGTGACAGACAGACACATACTAACATACATACAGACACACATGCAAGAGGACATAAAGACACATACATACATACACACACACACATTCATACATACAGACACTGACATCCATACACACATACATTCATAATGGCATACAGACATAGACAAACATACATTCATAATGGCATACACACATACATACATACTGACATACATGCATATATACAGACATACTGACAGACATACATGCATACATCCATACACACATACACACAGACCTACGTTCATAATGATATGCAGACATACATTCATACTGACATACAGACATACATATATAATGACATACAGACATACATATATACATACATAGACATACATACAGACAGACATACATGTATGCATACAGACATACACACGTAGACATACATGCATGCAGTCAGACAGACACAGACATACACACAGACATACATGCATACAGACATATACATACAGACATACATGCATACAGACATACATAGACATACACACAGACATGCATGCATACAGACATACATACATAGACATACGGACAGACATACATACACAGACAGACATACATACACAGACAGACAGACATACACATACATGCATCCAGACACACAGGCATACATGCATACAGACAGACATACACGCATACAGACAGACATACATAGAAACACAGACAGCCATGCATGCATCCAGACAGACATACATGCATACAGACACACACATACAGACAGACACAGACATACATACATGCACACACACAGCTCATTTTCCAGCCACCCTCCTGTCTCTTACCCTTTCTTTGCAGGAGGGTGGCTGGGGATGATGGGAGTCGGCGCTGCTCACTCTTCACTGCCTGGCTCTCCCTCTTCACGGCTGTGCACGCGCGCTCCTCCCGCGCAGAGTGAGCTGGGAGGAAGTGACCACTTCCTCCCAGCAGCACTTGCGGCTGCTTTTTTTTTTTTTTAAAGGGGCTCGGTCGCCCTATACAACGGCCACAGCGCTGACCGGGCCCCTGAAGGAGGGGGCTCATCGGGTGGCCCTAAGTGTGTGGCCCACCTGATGGGCCCCACACGTGGGTCCCGAGCGGCAGGGCCGCCGGGCCCGTGACAACTGTTATGGTTGTCACCCCCTGATGGCGGCCCTGGTTGGAACATCCTTAAAAAGAAAGAACGCACCGGTGAGCTCAGCAACACCAAAAGACCCGGAAGACCACAGAAAACAACTGTGGTGGATGACCGAAGAATTCTTTCCCTGGTGAATAAAACACTCTTCACAACAGTTGGCCAGATCAAGAACACTCTCCAGGAGGTAGATGTATGTGTGTCAAAGTCAACAATCAAGAGAAGACTTCACCAGAGTGAATACAGAGGGTTCACCACAAGATGTAAACCATTGGTGAGCCTCAAAAACAGGAAGGCCAGATTAGAGTTTCCAAACAACATCTAAAAAAGCCTTCACAGTTCTGGAGCAACATCCTATGGACAGATGAGACCAAGATCAACTTGTACCAGAGTGATGGGAAGAGAAGAGTATGGAGAAGGAAAGGAATTGCTCATGATCCAAAGCATACCACCTCATCAGTGAATCATGGTGGTGGTAGTGTCATGGCGTGGGCATGTATGGCTGCCAATGGAACTGGTTCTCTTGTATTTATTGATGATGTGACTGCTGACAAAAGCAGCAGGATGAATTCTGAAGTGTTTCGGGCAATATTATCTGCTCATATTCAGCAAAATGCTTCAGAACTCATTGGACGGCGCTTCACAGTGCAGATGGACAATGACCCGAAGCATACTGCAAAAGCAACCAAAGAGTTTTTTAAGGGAAAGAAGTGGAATGTTATGCAATGGCCAAGTCAATCACCTGTCCTGAATCCGATTGAGCATGCATTTCACTTGATGAAGACAAAACTGAAGGGAAAATGCCCCAAGAACAAGCAGGAACTGAAGACAGTTGCAGTAGAGGCCTGGCAGAGCATCACCAGGGATGAAACCCAGCGTCTGGTGATGTCTATGCATTCCAGACTTCAGGCTGTAATTGACTGCAAGGGATTTGCAACCAAGTATTAACAAGTGAAAGTTTGATTTATGACTGTTAATCTGTCCCATTACTTTTGGTCCCTTAAAAAGTGAGAGGCACATATACAAACTGTTGTAATTCCTACACCGTTCACCTGATTTGGATGTAAATACCCTCAAATTAAAGCTGAAAGTCTGCAGTTAAAGCACATCTTCTTTGTTTCCTTTCAACCCATTGTGTTGGTGTATAGAGCCAAAAAGATTTGAATTGTGTCGATGTCCCAATGTTTATGGACCTGACTGTATGTGACTGTGCATTTATATTTGTGTTCATGTGCATGTAGGTATATGTGTTTGTGTGTGGGGGTGTATATATATATATATATATATATATATATGTCCATGTGTTTATGTGAATACATATATATATATATATATATATATATATATCTATATATATATAGATATATAGATAGGTATATATATGTGTGTGTGTGTGTGTATGTATAACGTGTGTATATGCATGCATACTTAGGTGTATGTGTACATATACATATATATGGGTCTATGTATGTGTAGGCATATTTGTTTATGTGTAGGCAGGGACGTTTTAGCTGCGAGGCAAACAAGGCATTTGCCTTGGGCGGCATTTTCAAGGGGGCGGCAAAAAAAGCCGACCCCAAATGCCCAGGGCAAATGTCTTGTTAGCCTTGCAGCTAACTGACATGCTGGGCTGGCGGGCGGCTGGCGAGGGAGCTGTCTGCTCGACCGTCCATTTCAAATGCACTAGAAGATGGTCTCTGGACTGGGACATGATTAAAATGTCGTCCAGGTAAATAATTAATCGTACCCCACGGGTACAGAGGAACTCCATCACAGGCTTCATGATCTTGGTGAGACACCAAAGGGCCGAGGAAAGGCCGAATGGCAGGCAGGTAAAGCGTAATCGCCTCCCGTGCCAGGTGAAGTGTAAGTAGTCCCTGGGGACATAAAATTGGACAGGCAGAGAAACAAACTCCAGGCGATAACCCCTCACACATTGCAGGACCCAAGCGTCTGAAGTAATATTTGCCCACCCCTGGTGGAACAGAGCCAGCCTCCCCGCTACCCGCACATGAGCGATAGGGGAAGAAAGGGTACTCACCATAAGGGCGTCTGCCCGAAGCGGCACAGCGGGGGTATCTGGAGCCCCAAGTTCTCCCTCTGGCAGGGAAGAAAGGAGGCCTCCTTGAATCCTGAAATCCCAGGACGGGAAAAAGGAACCTCTGGAGGCACGGAAGGAGCCTTGGAAACCACGGCCGGGTGGACGGTTCCTGCTACGCCCGGCCCCTCCGAAATCCTTGGGTGCGAACATGCGCTTCATGTTCGCCTGCGCTTTGTCTATGGCCGTAAAGGTCTTAACATATGACCCCAGGTCCTTAACAAATGAATTACTGAACAAGACCCCTTCCTCGGATGGGTCTGGTTCCGCCACTGTCATGGCAGCCAATTTCGGGTCAATTTTAAGGAGTATCGCCTTACGCCTCTCCGAGGACATGGCGGTATTTGCGTTCCCCAAAAGGCAGCCCTTTGTACCCAACCTATGGCCACATCGATGTCCAAGACAGAATCGCCCGCTCTAGCGGCGTCAAGCAGCTCGTACAGCTTTGAAAGTGGGCCCAGGGTATCCAAGATCCTGTCCTGGCAACCCTTAAGGGAGTAGTCCACGCCCTTTTTGGACTTCCAGCCTGACTTATTCAGGAACTGGGCAATCTGTGGGTCAATATCGGGAGTCTTGCAGGCCGAGCCCGGAAGGGAAGGCCTGGGACATTTGGCACGTAGCTTATTGCAACCTTCCTTAGACAGGGGGGTACGCATGCGGCGGGCCACATAATGAGCTATGTGTTCAGGAGGGACCCATTCTGCTGACCGGGGGTGGCGGAGGTCGTCAGGGTCAAACAGGGGGGTACCCTGAGGGTCAAACAATACTTTACTATCCCCAGTGAGGCCTTGTACTCAACCCTTAGTAGTGGCAGAGGATCCCGAGGGGGTTACACCCGTAGGGGGTAAGTCCTCGCCCGAATCTCCCTCATCATAGGAGTCGTACTCCATAGCGTCAGACTCATTCTCCACACTCTGGTCGGTATCCGACCCATCATCCAGGGCTCTAGCCAGTTTCCACAATCTAGCCTTTTTAGCCCGGCCAAGGGCTCTTTTGCGCGTGGGAGGCGCGCCTTCTGTGACCGCGTCAAGCGAGTCCATCATGGCAGGTATAACCTGCATCGAGGAGTGGGAGCTGACGTGTTTCGCCTTAGCCCGTGCCTTACGGGCCCCAGGCTTGGCGGGGGCCGGCGGGGGGGGGACCCATCACCCAGAGGGGAGGGAGCCGCCAAGGAGGGCAAAAGCATATTCTGCAGGGACTGGGAGAACGATGTGGACACCGCTCCCATGGCAGAGGCAAAGGCCCTCTGCAAGGATGATGCCATAGTGGCATCCAAGAGGGCTTGGAATTCTTGGGAAGCTACATTACCCTCAGGAACATCCTGATTAAAATTGTCAGGAAGGCCCTCTTGCCCCTCATCCCTGTCCTGCATAATGGCAGGGAAAGTACTCACAGATGCAGTAGTTGAAAAACGATTTGCAGTAACCAGAAGAGCAACAGGGTTGAGTAACCCACAGGTAGAAGAACAATGAAAAAATGCGCTGTCAGGTGTGCCCAGGGGAGTAGTAGGACCGGCCGCGAGTAAACTCCGCCTCCAAGATGGCCGCCGCACGTGGGAGCTCGCAGCCAGGACACACTGGGGGAAGGGGCGCGTGTACCTTACCCACGTGGCACGGAGGTCGCGAGAGCGAGGGACATGTAGCCGCGGTCGGCAAGAGCGGACCGCGGCAAACAGCCGTCCACAGACTGCGCGCGAGCACCCAGAAGGGAAGCCAGCCGCAGGGGAAAGCAAGGGAGGGAATCCCCTCGCGGGGAAAAACAGAAACCAAAAAGGGAAAAACCCACTAGGCACACCACAGGATAAACAGAACACAGTAAATACACAGTTACAATAATCAAATGAGTAAATAGCAATACAAGAGCAATAAATGCTGAAACATGCAGAGCAAGATTAAGGTACTTAGCTGGTCTGAGGAAGCAGCAAAGAAAGAGGGGGATTGTGGGAGACACAGGCCTTATATAGTCACTTCCTCTGTTATGTGATTGGTTGCCTGTGTATCTATACTGTTTTTTCTTTCATTTTGACAATATTTATATTCCTCTATCTTTGCTGCTGAGGAAAATAAAGAAAGAGTTATGCATAATATGAGCCTCCGTGTCTTTAATAAAATCAAAATTATCTCAGCTATTGGCTGAAATCATCAAAATGATCTTAGCCGCAGCTAGATGGGCATGTCGTTGGAAAAAAGGTAAAACACCATTCCCATGTGACTGAAGGGGAGCTGGTGACCTAAACATGTACATGCACTGACAGATGTAAACAAACAAACACACACATACATATTCACAAACATAGCCACAGACAGACACACATATACACAAACATACAGAATGACATACACAGACACACTCACAGATATATGTACACACACTCAGACACACATGTACACACATTTACTGACAGACACATTCTCTCACACACTCTCAAAGTATTTTTTTAACCCCTTAAGGACAAAACTTCTGGAATAAAACGGATATCATGACATGTCACACATGTCATGTGTCCTTAAGGGGACACACAAAGATTCATAGATACACATAGACACACAGAAAAAAAGATAAATACATATACTACCACCCTCTCCTTACCTACCTTGTGGGCGCAGGAGGTGCTTTCCTTGGGTCCAGCAGGACTGGGAGCAGGTAACAGTGGGGCTGGATGTGGCTGATAGGATTGGGCTGCCGCTGATCCAGACTCCCACTCTACTGTCTCTGTTATCTCAGTGTGCCGGGAGGAAGTGACAGGAACTTAACTACTTCCTCCAGGCGCTGAACCAGCGTAAGGGAATAAGTGGGCTGGCGTGCAGGTGGCTCTGCCGAATAAGCGGGGAGTGCACACAGCTCTGCAGAATGGGCGGTCAGTCGTGCGGCTCTGCAACCAGAGACATCTTAACCTGTTTCCCTGTCAGCTTGTCCTTCGCGGTCTTAGCGCCGGGTGGAAGTAGTTACAGTTCCTTTCACTTCCTCCCGGCGTCCAGAGATAGAGAGACAGGAGGAGGAGGGTACGGCTGACAAATCCCCGGACCAGGAAAAAGATAAGATAAAATGGGGGTGACAGGTGAGGCCCTCTCTATGCCACCATGCGAGGCAACTAACTATGAGTTTGGCTGATCAGTGCCGGCCTTAGGCCTTTAGGTGCCCTGTACGAAAAATCTTCACCTCCACCCCCCCATCCGTCCGTCATCCATGTATAGTGTGTGTATATAGGAGTGAAGTGATTGTATAGGGCAGCGGTTCCCAAAGTGTGGGTCGCGACCCACTGGTGGGTCGCAGGGCGATTCCCAGTGTGTCGCGCTGACCCACACATCCAGGGCCGCCGGCTAGTCAGGCAGACTGACACCAGAAGGGAGCCCGGCGGCTTGCCCTGTATGCCGCCGGGCTCCCTCCAATCATTCTGCCCAGCAGCTCCGGCCTACAGCTCCGCCGGGTGCAGAGCTGCAGACCGTGTGATAGGAGTCTCGCGAGCTCCCAGAGCGTTACCATGGCAACACTGTGGGAGCTTGCGAGAACTTTATTACACGGTCTTCAGCTCTGCACCCGGCGGAGCTGCAGACCGGAGAGTTACCCCACCGGACCACCAGGGAGACACTGGACCACCAGGGAATTCAGGTAGGACCCAGACATCCCCCTGCCCCCCATGTAACCCCTTCATTCCCTGCCCCCCATGTAACCCCTTCACCCCCTGTCCTCCCCATGTAACCCCTTCATTCCCTGCCCCCCATGTAACCCCTTCACCCCCTGCCCCCCATGTAACCCCTTCACCCCCTGCCCCCCATGTAACCCCTTCACCCCCTGTCCTCCCCCATGTAACCCCTTCACTCCCTGCCCCCCAATGTAACCCCTTCACCCCCTGTCCTCCCCAAGTAACCCCTTCACCCCCTGCCCCCTATGTAACCCCTTCGCCCCCTGCCCCATGTAACCCCTTCACCCCCTGCCCCCATGTAACCCCTTCACCCCCTGTCCTCCCCCAAGTAACCCCTTTACTCCCTGCCCCCCATGTAACCCCTTCACCCCCTGCCCTCCCCCATGTAACCCCTTCACCCCCTGCAACCCCTTCACTCCCTGCCCCCCCCATGTAACCCCTTCACTCCCTGCCCCCATGTAACCCCTTCACTCCCTGCCCCCCATGTAACCCCATCACTCCCTGCCCTCCCCCCATGTAACCCCATCACTCCCTGCCCTCCCCCCATGTAACCCCTTCACTCCCTGCCCCCCCATGTAACCCCTTCACTTCCTGCCCTCCCCCATGTAACCCTTTCACCCCTGCCCCCATGTAAGCCCTTCACCCCCTGCCCTCCCCATGTAACCACTTCACCCCCTGTCCTCCCCCATGTAACCCCTTCACTCCCTGCCCCCCCATGTAACCCCTTCACCCCCTGTCCTTCCCAAGTAACCCCTTCACTCCCTGCCCCCCATGTAACCCCTTCACCCCCTGCCCTCCCCATGTAACCCCTTCACCCCCTGCCCACCCCCCATGTAACCCCTTCACTTTCTGCTCTCCCCCAATGTAACCCCTTCACTCCCTGCCCCCTCCCCCAAAATAACCCCTTCACTCCCTGCCCTCCCCCATGTCACCCCTTCACTCCCTGCCCTCCCCCCAATGTAACCCCTTTACTCCCTGCCCTCCCCCAATGTAACCCCTTCACTCCCTGCCCTCCCCCCAATGTAACCCCTTCACTCCATGATTACCGTGATGTGCCAAGTTTATGCACCTAAAGCTTATTGCCATGCTGTGCCAAGTTTATGTATTTAAAGCTGCCATGATGTTCCAATTTTATGCCTCTAAAACTGATTGCCACAATGTTCTGAATTTATGCCTCTAAAGCTGGTTGCCATGGTGTGCCAATTGTAAGCCTCTAAAACTGCCATGGTGTGCCAATTGTATGCACCTAAAGTTGCCATGATGTGCCAAGTTTATACATCTAAAACTGATTGCCATGATGTACCAATTTTATGCATCTAGAGCGGATTGCTGTAGTGTGCCAATTGTATGCATCTAGAGCGGATTGCTATAGTATGCATCTAAAGCTGACATAATGTTCCAATTGTGTGCCTGTAAAGCTGATTGCCACGGTGTGCCAATTGTATGCATCTAAAGCGGATTGCTATGGTGTGCCAATTGTGTGCCTGTAAAGCTGATTGCCACGGTGTGCCAATTGTATGCATCTAAAGTGGTTTGCCATGGTGTGCCAGTTTTATGCCTCTAAAAGTAATTGTCATGGTGTGCCAATTGTGTGCATCTAAAGTGGATTGCTATGGTGTGCCAATTGTATGCCTCTAAAGCTGATTGCCATGTTGTTCACTTTTTAAAATATGCATTAAAAGCAAGTGGGTCTCGAAAAATTACCGTTTTGAAAAGTGGGTCTCGGCCCATAAAAGTTTGGGAAGCCCTGGTATAGGGGATTTATTAAATTAATAATGTTTAAAAACAAATATTCATTCCTTCTTTCCTGTTGTTACCTAGTTGGGAGATCTGAATCTGGTCTGCCCCTCCACTGAGTAAAGACCATCCGTAACTGTCCCGCAAGCTCAGGGACTTGCAGTGTCCTTTGGTAATCTGCATCAGTGCTCTGATTATCCCAAGCTAAAAAGACAGCTACTTATGGTCTGTAGCCAACAAAAGTGCAGGCCAGAAGTGCCAGACTGCCTCCCCTACATTACAGAGGAGCAGAATAAGTATGTCACATCAGAGGCGGCTCTAGACTTTATGAGGCCGTAGGCGAAACTCAAACATGACGCCCCACTAACAAAAAAGTGTCACATTTACACATTGATGCACAGTTTACCTGTGTATGTGCCTGAGAGTGTGTCTGACAGAGTATCCTTGTGTGTGAATGAATGTATGTGAGGGTGGTGGGGGTGAGGCTGAGGGTGGTGTGGGGGGTAGTGAGGCTGAGGGTTGTGTGGGGGTAGTGAGGTTGGGGGTGGTGTGGGTGTAGTGAGGTTGGGGGTGGTGATGCTGAGGGTGATGGGGGGGAGTAGTGAGGCTGAGGGTGGTGGGTTGAGGCTGAGGGTGGTGTGGGGGGTAGTGAGGCTGAGGGTGGTTGGGGGTGGTGATGCTGATGGTGGTGTGGGGGGTAGTGAGGCTGAGGGTGATGGGGGTTAGTGAGGCTGAGGGTGCTTCCCCTGAATTACAGAGGAGCAGAATAAGTATGTCACAGTCACATAATTCTGTGAGTGGTTTTGCTTTGGAGCTATGGATTATACTTATTTACCTTGACCTCTTTGAAAATAAAATTATGTAGTAATGTGCTACTTCTCCATTTATCAAGAGCTCCACAACAATAAATCTCCCAGTAATGTGGAGCTCTGTGACAAGATCATACGCTACACCACAATACAACTTTAAGTAATGTGTCTTTTAGTGTATCACGAGCTACCTAACTATAAAACAGAGTAATGTGCATTTTATACACCAGAGCTCCACTGTAATACATCTCACTATAATATGATGTAATGTTTGTGTTGTCTGTGTATATGATAGGTGTGATATGTATGCGATGTGTTGGCTGTGTGTGATATTCGTAACGGGTGTATTAACTGTGTGTGATATACGTGAATTGGTTGTATGTGATATTTGTGCTGGGTTTATTAGCTGTGTGTGACGGGTATTTAATTCAGATAAAAATATGCATTTAAGCCTATGTGTGAATGCAGGTGTATATTTTTGCAGAGTTATGTGCACACAGTCCCACATTCAGATGCACAGTTATACATATACACTCATCAAATACACCACATGCACACAGTCGCAGGCAGATTGTCGCAGAAACACACAGGTACAGGCAGTAACACACACACAGTTACCGGCAGATAAACACACTCACACAGGCAGACAGCCCCAGCTACACAGCCTGGAGTAGCTGTTGTGAGCCAGTGTGTGGCATGTGTAGTCAATTTCGGAGGAGTGCGTGATTCTCCAGGGGTCTACAGAGTCGTGTGTTAAGAAAGTGTCGCAGATGTTTTGGGATTGTGAAAGCCATCTCTTTGAGGTGGCAGCGGACACTGTGTCCGAGGCCGATGAGGCTCTAATGCTGTCTAAGAGAAAATTAGTATCACCTCCAAGTATAACCTCCCCAAAGCTATACAAGTTCAACAGTGCAAATACCTGGGTCATGAATGCCTCTTGATTTTCATTAGGCCCATAAATATTCATTAACGTATAAGGATTGTTCTTGTGTGGGGATATTTATGGGATGATAATATTATATACAGTTGAGAATTGCCCACTATTTCAATCCTCTTAGATCTTAAAGATCGTTATCATGTAAGTGAAATGTATTCCATAGAAATAAAATCACAATTTGTTATAAAAAATAGATATAATTTATTGTGACAAATAAAAATAAAAATAATATTAGGCAGCATGCATGATATTAATCAGTGAACATTTAGTATAACAATATTATGCAATACAATGGCAATGTTAAAACAATCCACCAGCTAACAGCATCAGCTGTCAAGACTTACAAGATTTATGGGGGTACAACAGACACAGAAAGCTAAACTTCCAGCGAAAAGCTATAAAATCTAACAGTTAGATCAGCTGAGTAACACTTTCAATGATGGCTAGATCCTCCTAGGCGTATAATATCCTATTCTCGTATAATTCAATTAAAACCAACTCATTAATCATTTCCTGGAACCATCCAATAAGAATAATCTACTAGATTTTTACAAAAGCCAAATTTTAATTTGCCTAAAAAGATATCTTATCTTATTTTAGAGCAAATCAATACACCTGGATAAAAACAGCGATATGCTAACACGTGATATCACATTAATATATAATTATTCTTAATTCCACCTGCAGAATGGAATGTTTATAACTATATATTCTTTAGTTAAAGGGACACTCCAGGCACCCAGACCACTTCTGCTCATTGGAGTGGTCTGGGTGCCAACTCCCACTACCCTTAACCCTGCAAGTGTAATTATTGCAGTTTTTTATAAACTGCAATAATTACCTTGCAGGGTTAAGTCCTCCCCTAGTGGCTGTCTACTAGACAGCCACTAGAGGGAACTTCCTGGTCCCTAGCACAGATTATCTGTGCTAGAGCGTCGCTGGACGTCCTCACGCTGTATGAGGACCTCCAGCGTCGCTCTATTCCCCATAGGGAAGCATTGAAATTCATTTTCAATGCTTTCCTATGGGGTGCGCCAATGCGCATGCGCGGCATTGCCGCGCATGCGTATTAGGTCTCCTCGGCCAGTGGGCGGGATCAGTCTCGCCCACCGGCCGACGGAGGAAGAAGGTGGAGCGGCGGGGGAGGAGCAGGCAGTGACGTGGGACATGTCGCTGCCTGAGGTAAGTGACTGAAGGGGTTTGCACCCCTTCAGCAACTGGGGATTTAACTAAGATTTCTAAATATTGAAATCTGACTGTGATTTATCCAGTCATATATCATGCTATTAGATTTTAATCAATTTAGATTACCGTATATACTCGAGTATAAGCCGAGTTTTTCAGCCCATTTTTTGGGCTGAAAAACCCCAACTCGGCTTATACTCGAGTCAAGGTCTGTATTATGGCAATTTGCATTGCCATAATACAGACTGGGGGGAGAGGGGGGCTGGCAGAGCTGTACTTACCTTTCCTGCAGCTCCTGTCAGCTCTCTCCTCCTCCGCCGGTCCGTTCAGCACCTCGGTCAGCTCCCAGTGTAAATCTCGCGAGAGCCGCGGCTCTCGCGAGATTTACACTGGGAGCTGACAGAAGAGCAGAACGGACGGCGCAGAGGAGGAGAGAGCTGACAGGAGCTGCAGGAAAGGTAAGTACAGCTCTGCCAGCCCCCCTCTCCCCCCCACTGAACTGCCACTGGACCACCAGGGAAGGAGAGCCCCCCTCCCTGCCATATATCAAGCAGGGAGGGGGGACGAAAAAAAAAATAAGAAATAAAATAATAAAAAAAAAATTAATAATTAAAAAAAAAGGGGTATAAGGACCACTATGGGAGGGGGGGGGTATAAGGACCACTATGGGAGGGAGGGGGTGGGTTAAGGACCACTATGGGAGGGAGGGGGGTATAAGGACCGCTATGGGAGGGAGGGGGGGTATAAGGACCACTATGGGAGGGAGGGGGGGGGTAAGGACCACTATGGGAGGGAGGGGGGGGGATAAGGACCACTATGGATGGGAGGGGGGGATAAGGACCACTATGGGAGGGAGGGGGGGGTATAAGGACCACTATGGGAGGGAGGGGGTATAAGGACCACTATGGGAGGGAGGGGGGGTATAAGGACCACTATGGGAGGGAGGGGGGGATAAGGACCACTATGGGAGGGAGGGAGGGGGGATAAGGACCACTATTGGAGGGAGGGGGGTATAAGGACCACTATGGGAAGGAGGGGGGGTATAAGGACCACTATGGGAGGGCGGGGGGGTATAAGGACCACTATGGGAGGGGGTGGGATAAGGACCACTATGGGAGGGAGGGGGGGTATAAGGACCATTATGGGAGGGAGGGGGGGTATATGGACCACTATGGGAGGGATGGGGGGGATAAGGAACACTATGGGAGGGAGAAGGGGGATAAGGACCACTATGAGAGGGAGGGGGTGGGATAAGGACCACTATTGGAGGGGAGGGGGAAGTAAGGACCACTAGGGGAGGGGAGGGTAAGGACCACTAGGGGAGGGGTGAGTCAGGACCACTGGGGGGGGGGAGTGAAGGAACACGGGGGTGGGGAGGTAAGGACCACTGAGGGAGGAGGAGGGGAAGTCAGGACATATGGGGGGGAGGGGGCGGCAAAAATTTTTTGCCTACGGCGGCAAATATCCTTGCACCGGCCCTGCACACACTGCATTCACACACTGCATTCATGCACACACACACTGCATTCATGCACACACACACTGCACTCATACACACACACACTGCACTCATACACACACTGCACTCATACACACACGCTGCACTCACACACACACACATACGCACACACTGCATTCATTATACACACACTGTAAATAAATATTCAATTAATATATTTTTTTTAGGATCTAATTTTATTTAGAAATTTACCAGTAGCTGCTGCATTTCCCACCCTAGTCTTATACTCGAGTCAATAAGTTTTCCCAGTTTTTTGGGATAAAATTAGGGGCCTCGGCTTATATTCGGGTCGGCTTATACTCGAGTATATACGGTAATTAAAAAAAACCAGCAAAATTACCAGTTATGTAGATGTTCTCAACAGATGAGTAGGTAGTCCCAGGAACTTGAATGCGAGTATGATTGGTTGTATGGAGGTGTGTAAGTAATAGAGAAAAGTGATGTTGGTTAGAAAGTAATAGTAAAATTCTAAGTGTCAAGGAGTGTTTCTTGAGTTGTGTCCTGAATATCTCTCAATGTCAGAATCTGAAAGCCCAAAACTACCCTCTCTTCCCTTTGTCCTAACTTTTTAAAGGGCCAGACTCTCTGTACGTCATTAGTTGATAAGGCCAATAGGATACTGAAGGTGTGGTCAACCTGCAGATTGCAATTTAGATTTTTCGTCCATAGAGGGTGCAATTGCCTAATTAAACTTTCCTATCCAGGAAAGAGTTAACTTTTCCTGATGAAGATTTTGACGTCATTTGGCTTATCTTAAATGACTACCATAACTTAAATTTGCTGTCAGTTCAAAGCGTTTCTTTGGATTTTCTCCAGACAGTGCATCGACAATTCCTTTTGTTATTTCTAAAATTGACATGTCTAAACTCAATTTCACCCCTTACTTACAATGGGACCTTGTAAAATTTAGAAAGTAAAATTAATTACTTAGTCTTCTCTGTCACTAGTGTCTGTGTTTAAAATTATTTTTTTTCTATTAACATTTAAACAGAGCATTACATCCCCCTGCTTCATTGCTTATCACTTGGCTTGTTTATATAATGCATTCCTTAGCTCAGGCTAGTGGCTAGAGTTACTGAAAGCAAGGAAATAAATGTTGTGTCTGTCTTGCCTGAAATCCAAAATGGAGTCCGCTCTGTTCTGAGTGACTTTGGCAATATACACTTTTAATTTCTATCTGAGCACAAAATGTCTGCCGATATAAATATCCTGACAGTTGAGGTGGCATTGTAGGAGAAGGTATCTACCTCTCTTGTCACAAATTTTGCAGACCAGTTCAAATGTGATATTTTTACTCACCAGGATAGATACCCCTCTTTTTTTGTGGAGTAACAAGTGTGATGATCTGTAGGGAACTAAGGGTAGCTAAATCTAGGCTTGGAACCCCATTTAAAATGCGTTTCTTGGAAAAAGGGTATGTGTGCTTTTTGTTTCTTGGCCTCCAGAAGTGCCAGCCGCCTCTTATTCGGCGAATTCAGCCCTTCTGCATTTAGGGAGAGTATTTTGATCGACATCTTGTCGATGGGTGTTCGGTGGGGCGATGTAGGGATTATCTCCCTGTATCTGTTAATAGTGCCCTACTCCAGGTCTGTCGCAGATGGGTTATGGTTGGGGTGTGGGTTGGGTAAGGGCCCAGGGGATAAACTAACAATAACTATATACAATGGCCCGTTATCCGAATGGACTCAGTCTGCAAACAGGTAGATTATGGCTCGGTAAGTAAGCCGTGTGGGGTGTCGTGGTTGTTAAGTAACCGCCAAGTGTTCCTTGTGAGGTAATCTAGTCGACAGTTGTCGATAATGAGTTACCATATGTGGCATATGTCGGAAACGTTCTTGGCAGTCACATTTCTCAAGTATTTCTTTATGATATACCAGTTATAAAGAGTAGTTTGGCAATATATATCTAGTAGCGTGAACCAATTTCTTATCTGCCTTGTGTGAACTTCTTGGCTGTGAATCACATTGGAGGTGAAATCAGCCGCGAGGTAACACAGGGGAGCATCTAGCGCTTAACATTAACACATTAAATACATATCTGGTGTCTCTTATTGGTGGTCAGCGGAACTACGCCTGGGGGAGCGGGAGTGCGACACCTCGGTTTCACATGGAATCAACGTGTGCCACGGAATCATTTGCAAGTCCCTGGTGATTTTTCTGGGTGGCGATGATTCAGGTGATCTGGAGGCGACCGGTTGGACGGTAGGTATTTTCCAGTCTCTAAGTAGTTTCATGCCGTCATTTGGCGTTAGGATGACTCTGTCCACTCCATTTCTTCTCAGTAGTAGTTTCGCAGGGAATCCCCATTTATACGGAATGGCGGCAGTTCTTAGTGCTGCGGTTATAGGTGCGAATGCCCTTCTTTTGTACATAGTTGTCGCAGAGAGGTCTATGAACAATTTAATGTCTGTGAATGGGTCTGGAAGCGGTGTAGTGATGGTGTGGATGCTTGCATCAGCTGGTCTTTCACTGTGAAATAGTGTACTCTGGTGATGACGTCTCTTGGGGTAGAGGTTGGCAGATGCTGAGGTTTTGGCAGACGATGGGTACGGTCCAAGTGGAGATCTGAGGCCTCCAAGGTCGGAATAAGCGCCCTGAACAGATCTTGGACAAATTTAGTTAGGTCTTGTGGGCCTATTGTTTCAGGGACGCCTCTCAACCTAATATTATTTTGTCTGTCCCAGTCCTCATTATCCGCAATTTTCCCTTCTAGGAAGTTCACCTTTAGTTGTAGCACTTTGTGCGCTTCCATTATCCCCTCCATTTTTTCTTCAAGAAGAGCAGTCCTGTCACCTAGGGCCTGTATGTCTGCCCTTATGTTGGACACCATTTTAGAGAAATTTGCTCTCAAGCTGGCTTGTAGTGAGCGCAGCATGGTACTCACAGATGCTGGGGGTGCTCTGAGTGTCTTGGTTATCTCTGGTGTCCGGGTCCGATGTGGGGGAATGCGGCCCACCGGCGCCATCTTGGTCACTGGTGTACACCATGTGAGGTTTGTGCAGATGGGAATGCAGCGTTTTTTGTTTAAGCTTTTTGCTCGATTTGGTTGCCATCTCGCCCTCGGTATCCTCGGCAGCTTGCATACGTGTTGGGGTGTCGATATCGCGGTGTAGCACGCTGTGCAGTTCACAATTTGGCGGAGCTCGTGGTTTATGTGACTGCTTCCATACGGTGTCAGGCCACGCCCCCAACAGTACCAATTTTAAGGTACTGTCCAGCCTTCCTGATTTTGCTCCCTGTTGTCCAGCTTTTGGGGGAAACCAGGGAACTGTTTTTAACAATTAGGATCTCGGAAAAAGTGCCCCCTACATGGGCTATCCAAAAAAAAAAAAAAGGACAGACAGCCTGGCTTTCAGCATTCTAAACTAACCTAACAGAGCCAGTGTTATGATAACCCCGCTTTACCCCTCTCTCACTGGCATTATAATTTTCTAGATACCAGAGTTGGGAGCTATGAACAGGTAGTTGAACAGACTGACTCCGGGTCCAGAGAGTGCGACTTGTGTGTGTGTGGTGAGGGGACTATCACAGTTGGGTTGGGGTGCAAGATCAAGCTTTGGGAATGAGGGATGTGGGATATGAGGTTAGACAGGTGAAGTTGGAGTATAGGAAATGGAATTGAGAATATATCTATTCATGGGAATTAAGTAAGCCTCATATTGTAAGTGGCAATCAGATCCTAGAATATATGTGTATTTTAGTCATGCTACAGATGACATGAAAAAAGGTCTTAAAGCCACAAGTTCTGTTCTGTATAATGACATACAGATTACCATGCAACACTTTCTTTCCTGTTGTCCAAGAAGCAGCCTGTGCCTGTGAGTTCTTATGTTGTGGTTATAGAATGTCTCACCAAGTCTCAGGCTATTCCTTAGACTTATAATAAAATCTCTTTGGTTTAGTGAGCTTTGAATAAATTCATACAGGAAAGATCTTAGACCTACGAGACTGCCAAAAATCCAGTGGTCTCTGGGAGCGTGACAGTTGAACTAGTAGACCTTTGTGGTATGTGAAACTGCTGGAAAGAATTGCCTGCTCAAGAGCCAGTGACGGCACAGCTGGATCAGAACATATGAGAAGTTGCCAATGTGTCTGTAGGAAAGAGATTCACAGGGCAAGTGAGGTAGTGGTCAGAACATTTGTTTATTCTATAAATGACAATCATTTTCTCACTAGAACCTTTAACAGAAAGTGCAATTTTAGTGAAAATGTTTAATAGTCAGAATGTTTGTGTTTGGAGATAACAATTGCTACAGTACTGTTCTAATAGAACTAAGGCTGCTTCCCAGTGGTGCTTCATGTAAACAGCAGGTTGTTTAGAGGTGTGTTTACCTTTAAAGAAAAATGGTGCATTAAGACAGGGCTGCCAATAATCAGCAGATGTTTTCCGGGTAAGACCACTGAATCAGCAAATCATTTACACGAACCCAGGATTTTTTTAGCTTATTATTAAACCTGTTGTCTTGGGTATTTTGATGCACTTTTGGGCTAATTAAAGGGACACAGTAGGCACTAGAACCATTTCATCTTATTGAATTGGTTATATTCCCTGTACTCCTGTGATGATGTTCCCCCATTCAGTGTTAAACCATTTTCAAGCAAGTATAACACTAAACAAGGGTTCCTGGCCATGCTGGAGGTATGACTAAAGTGGATATTACACACTTTCTTCTAGCCATACAAATTCATGCCAGAAATGAGAAAGGTGATAGGCTAAAAGTAATCAATGGACACTGTCAGTTAATTACAGCTGTCAATTGCTGCTCTTTAGATCAATCCACACGGAGGGAAAAGGATGCTGGGGCCTCTCATTTTGCATTAAAGCATTGGTTTAAAGGGACACCTGAACAACTTCAGCTTAATGAGGTTGTGCAGGTGAGAACTATAGCTCCCTGCAGCCTTTCTCATGTAAACACTGTATTTTCTGCAGCTCCACTAGACCCCAGGTAAGAAATCCACACAGCTCTCCCAAAGTTAGGGGAGAGGCTGGGTGAATTTAAAAAAAAATGAGTGTTGGGTGGGTAGGGGGGGGGGGGGGGGGGGCAGGAATGGGTGTCTGTGTCCATGGCTCTCTGTGTGTATGTCTGGCTGAATGGCTGTCTGTGTGAATGGCTGTCTGTGAGTCTGTGTCCATGGCTGTCTGTGTGCATGGCTCTTTGTATGGCTGTCTGTGTATGTGTATGTCTGGCTGAATAGCTGTCTGTGTGTATGTCTGTCTGTGTCCGTGGCTGTCTGTGCATGTATGGCTGTGTGTGTGTCTGTCTGTCTTTTTGTGTGTCTGTTTGTGTGATTGAGTGTGTGTATGTCAGTGTGTGGCTGTGAGGGAGCATGTGTGTCTGAGTGATTGTGTGTTTCTGTGAGTGAGTGAGTGTGTCTGTGAGGAAGCCGGTGTGTCTGTCAGTGAATGTGTCTGTAAGTGTACGTGTGTGTTGGAGTGATTCTGTGTGAATGTCAGTGAGTGTGTGTGGGTTTAAGGTGTAACGGGAGGATCCGCTTTTTTAAATGTGCAGATGGGGCCATTGGGGGTATACCAGAGGCCGAACTCCGGACACTGCTTGTTGGCTAATGTTTTTGTTTGTTTGTTTGTTTTTTTAAACAATGGTAGGGGTTTAGTAAACGTAGGGACTGGGATTTAGTAGACAAAGGGAAAATAAGATTTAGTAGACGGGGGAGACTGGGATTTAGTAAACGAGGGGGGACTGGGATTTAGCAGATGAGGGGGGACTGCAAGGGGGTGCTGGGATATAGTAGACATGGGACAGGGGGTTTAGTAGAGGGGGTCGCTGGGTTTTTGTTTTTTATATACTGTACTTTTCAAAATAAACCTACATGAAAATTTTAGTTTTTGTTTTTTTGTGGCCCACATAAACTTAAACCTTGTTTATTTGGCCCTTGCTAGCCTTTAAGTTTGACATGCTTGTTTTACAGGATGTTTCACTGAAGTGGCATAGAACAGAAAAGACACATGAGAGACATATGCCTATTTTTCTAGACAAAACGTCAGAATACTTTGTGAGAGCATAGTAGCCAAAAAGAAGCTGAAAGATACCAGTTCTAAATCAATAGCTACAAACGAAAACACATCTATTAAAGTCATTGTAGCCTTAGATGCAAAACAAATGAATATGTATCATCATTATAAATGTATACTTTTAACACGCGCCGACAAAAAGTCCTCTTTATACTGAGACATGGTATAATGAGAAAAAATGACTGGGACATAGCAATACCAGGGTACTCTTTATATAGAAAAGATAGGGAAGGCAAGAAAGGGGGAGGGGTGGCCCTGTATGTGAAGGATAGCATAAAATCTAGCCTAATAAAGGTTAGTGAGGCGAACATAGAGTCCGTTTGGGTTACGTTAGAATTTGGTAATCACACAGTGACTCGTGTAGGTGTGATTTATAGGCCCCCAGGACAAATTGAAGAGTTAGATAATCTACTAGTTGAAGAAATAGCTAAAATGACAATGAAGGGGGAAGTTATCATCATGGGTGACTTTAATCTTCCTGATGTGAATTGGAAAACAAAAATATCTACTTGTGCCAGGAGCACACATATTCTAAACTCCCTACTGGGATTGTCTCTAAAACAAGTCGTTGAGGAGCCAACTCGTAAAGAGGCCATACTAGATTTAGTGTTAACAAATGGAGATTTGGTATCCGATATTACTGTAGGTGAAAGTTTAGGATCCAGTGATCATCAGTCAGTGTGGTTTAATATAAGAACAGTGACTGAGTCACACCACACAAAAACAAAAGTTTTAGACTTTAGAAAAACAGACTTTTCCAAAATTAGAATATGTGTAAAAGAGTCATTATCAGACTGGAGCAATTTAAATGGAGTCCAAGAGAAATGGGATTATTTAAAAGTTGCACTACGGAAGGCAACAGAAAATTGCATTAGGCTTGTCAGTAAAAGCAAAAAATTCAAGAAACCACTGTGGTACTCCGCAGATGTGGCCAAAATAGTAAAAAACAAAAAGTTAGCATTTAGTAATTATAAGAAAACCCAGAGTGAGGAAGACAGAATGACCTATAAGATTAGGCAGAAAGAGGCTAAGCAAGTTATAAGAGCTTCCAAATCACACACAGAAGAGAAAATAGCACAGTCAGTAAAAAAGGGGGACAAAACTTTTTTTAGATACATAAATGAGAAAAGAAAAGTAAAACAAGGATTAGTTAGATTAAAAACAAAAGAAGGAAGGTATGTAGATGTGAATAAAGGTCTAGCTGACTGCCTCAATGAATATTTTTGTTCGGTATTTACAGATGAAAATGAAGGAGAGGGACCTCAGTTAAGAAAAAGGATAAATAAGTAATTTATTACACATAAGTTTACAGAGGAAGAGGTTCTATTTCAACTGTCAAAAGTAAAGACAAATAAGTCAATGGGACCTGATGGAATACACCCAAAGCTATTAAAAGAGCTTAGTGGTGTACTAGCAAAACCATTAACAGATTTATTTAACCAATCATTGTTAACAGGAGTAGTCCCAGAAGATTGGAAGTTAGCGAATGTTGTGCCCATTCACAAGAAAGGTAACAGGGAGGAGTCAGGCAACTATAGGCCAGTAAGTCTTACTTCAGTAGTGGGGAAAGTGATGGAAACCATGTTAAAGGATAGGATTGTTGAACATCTAAAAACACGTGGATTTCAAGATCAGAGACAACATGGGTTTACTTCAGGGAGATCATGCCAAACTAATCTTATTGATTTTTTTGATTGGGTAACTAGAATTATAGATCAGGGTGGTGCAGTAGACATTGCTTACCTAGATTTCAGTAAGGCTTTTGACACTGTTGCACATAGAAGGCTTATCAATAAACTGCAATCTTTGAGTTTGGATTCCAATATTGTTGAATGGGTAAGGCAGTGGCTGAGTGACAGGCAACAGAGGGTTGTAGTCAATGGAGTATATTCGAAGCTTGGGCTTGTCACCAGTGGGGTACCTCAGGGATCTGTACTTGGACCCATTCTCTTTAATATTTTTATTAGTGATATTGCAGAAGGTCTTGATGGTAAGGTGTGTCTTTTTGCGGATGATACTAAGATATGTAACAGGGTTGATGTTCCAGGAGGGATAAGCCAAATGGCAAATGATTTAGGTAAACTAGAAAAATGGTCAGAGTTGTGGCAACTGACATTTAATGTGGATAAGTGCAAGATAATGCATCTTGGACGTAAAAACCCAAGGACAGAGTACAGAATATTTGATAGGAACAAATATCTGAAACTGCTATGTTTACATCTGAATGGTTAAAACCTGGGGGGCTTGGCACCCAGACCACTTCATTGAGCTGAAGTGGTCTGGGTGACTATAGTGTCCCTTTAATATTTTGGGTAAACTTTTAAAAATGATTGATAATTTCATAAATATTTTGATATGTTTGATAGATTGGAATTTTTGTAATTATATATAATATATATTTTGATATTTTAGTATTTTGCACATATTTTAAGTTTATTCAAAAATATTAAATCAATGAAAAACGTATCCAACAATATTAACTAATTTAAACAGATTATCAGACAATATTAAATTGAGGTCACAGTAAGAAGAGATATATGTTCTTGCTTTCTCTTTCTGATTGGATGTTATCTTTGATCCTTCTTTAAAGTGTTTTATTTCTAGTGTAGAAAAAGGATACAGGAGGTATCTAGCCATATATAACCTTTTTATAATTAATTTTATGGTAAAGTTAAAGGAACAGCATAGTGTCAAATATACAAACATATATGCCTGACACTATAGCTCTATTAGCGCCATTTAGGCTCCCGGCCCACTTCTCATTAGTTTAAAAGGGTATTTTACTCACTTTTTTCTAGCTCTGTGTGGGACGGCTGGCTCTGCCCCCTTGGCTGAGTTCTTCAAACTTAATGATCTCACCCAACCCAATGCTTTTTTGTTGGAAGACATTGGGAGGCTATCGCTCATGCACAGCAAAACGCAGTGCTGCTCCAATCAGCATCTCCTCCTAGAGATGCACTGAATCAATGCTCTCTATGCAGACTGTGGAGATGCTGAAAGTCTGTGCTGCACAGTGTGCAGCACTGACCCAGGAAGCACCTCTAGTGGCCATCTGAGTGGCTGTCACTAAAAATTTTACTAGCCAGTAATGTAAACACTGTTTACATTAAGAAGCCTGCAGGGACAGGCATTAGACACCAGAACAACTACATTAAGTAGTAGTTGTTGTGGTGACTATAGTGTCCCTTTAAGTGATTTACAAAAAAAATATGCTCACATAATATTTTAAAATACTGGTATTTCCCATTTAAGCTAGAACTGCTTAGAATAGGATAATACTGAGAATTGCAGTTAAGGGGAGGGGAGATTATTGTTTGTGCAGACATCTTTAAATAGGAAACCTGTAGGCATATTTACACTGTAGCTTGTGTAGATGAGTTGAAATCGCAAACCTGTCTCCAGAGAACACTGACTCATTAGCTTAAAGGCTGGGATGAACAGTGTAGGGAAGCTAAATGATTACTAAAAAATAAAACAGTTCAACAATCCATAAGAACCTCTTGACTCCTTTAGTCTGCTTATTGTTCAGCCGGCTATTAAATTCTTGTATAGATTGATTAATTACTTTGTATGATGCACAATATGTCCATGTATTATTATTATTAATATTATTGGTATTTCTTTGGTGCTTTACACTATTATAAGAGGGGGAGATGTAACAATAAATGAGACAATTACAATATGTTACAGGAATAATAGGTTGATGAGGACCCTGCTCAAAGGAGCTTACAATCTAGAGGAGGTGTGGTATAAAACACAATAGGACAGGTGATAGCAATCAAAGAAAGTGGGAGTGAGACAGAGCTAGTGGAGAGTAGAGTGCTGCCCTTTAGGAGAGAGCAAGGGACAGGTATGTGAGGTAGAGGTTACTCTGGGAGGCCATAAACTTTCCTAGAGAGATGGGTTTTGAGGCACTTCTTAAAAGATTGGAGACTAGGGGAGAGTCTGGTGGCGGTAGGCAGGCTATTCTAAAGAAAAGGAGTTGCCCGCGAGAAGTCCTGCAAACATGAGTTAGCCGTATGGGTGCGAGCAGCGATCAGGAGAAGGTCATGGGCAGAGCGGAGAGACAGAGTAGGGACATACCTGTGAATCAGTGAAGAGATATTACAAGGGCTAGAGTTGTTCATTGCATTATGGATTAGTACTTTGAATTGACTCCCATAGGATACAGGAAGCCAATGTTAGGACTGACAGATGGATGAGGTGTGAGAGGAGCGACTGGAGAGGAAAGTCAGTCTGGCAGCAGCAATCATTACAGACTGTAGCAGGGCAGTATGGCTTCTGTTTAGACAAATTAGGAGGGAATTACAATAGACAATACGAGAGATTACTAGAGCTTGTTAATAAACTTGACTGTATTACCCTTATACTCCCTCTGCTTGATTGATACTCCAGATTTCCATTACTTAGTTTGCAAATGTAGATTAGTTTGTGGTGTAAACACCTATCTACATCAGGAATGCAGAAATAAAACACCAGGTCCTGCACCTATCCTTACCCATGGGTATCCCGTAACTTCCTTTGAATTAGGCAGCAAGTCTGTAGGTGATGGCACCCATTTCTGCACAGATAAAGCTGTACATTTTGCTGAATTACTGGAGGAAAAGATGGAAAGCTCACTGGGCAAACATCAGGATATATAACAGGCTCCAAAAACTAGTCAATAATGCCCATGACGGATAGATTACTATAATACCTGTATTCGGGTCACATGCAGTCATAATGTTGCCACTTATATTGCATTTTGGAAACCTAAAATATGTATGTATTATATATACACATATAAACATGTACATGTGTGTATGTGTCCACGAATATATTTATAAGATTGCAATTTTTCCTCGTTGATATCCTAAATATGACTCTTGTGGGTGGTGGTGTTTTTTTTTTTTTTTTTCTTTATCCTTAACTGATAACAGACCAAGAATTTTAATTAAATGTACCATTTTAGGACATGAAACATTTGTGTGTGTGAATTCACATAGTAAAATATACATCAGTAAATAGATATTTTCAGCTATGTTGAATAAATAAATGTGTCAAACATTATCCAAGTGTTTGATACTTTTCTTCTCCTCCAGCTGTCCGTACTGTGGAAGACAGTACATGTTTTAAGGTACACTGTTGTGTATTTGAGCATGTCAAGTAAATCTGGTTTAACATATTTTCATTAGCTTCCCTTGGATAGCCTTAAAATTTATGGTATAACTCTTTGAAATGTCTATTGGCAGGAACATTTAAAGTGTCTTCCTGTCAAAACAAAAACTGTTTGCTGTAATAGATACAAAATTGTTATTTGATGCCTGCAAAGTTCAACGGTGCCGCTTAAGCAGGATAGAATGATTTTTTAGGAAAATAGACAAAAACATACTTGCACACGATGTTTCCATTACTTTAAGGATGGAATTCAGTGATTACAGTCTGGGAAAGGGAGATTGTGGTTTATAAATGCATAATATGCTGCAGATAAACACTAAACTATTCAAACAAAGACATCTGTTTTTGTAGCAATCTGTATTGGGTTTAACAGACTAGAAAATCCAGAAGCTCATTGGGAGAAATCATAACGCTTATGGATCGATGTGTTGATTAAAAATGAATGGAAGATTCTAAAACTTGCATCACACAAAAGTCTATATAATGTGTAACCTTCATTTTCTAAAATTACTGCTATATAACATTTTTTTATAACTGTTTTAATAGTGTTTTTTTAATTATTATTTTGGATTGAAGTTATCACTGTAATATGTACAAAACTGATTACACGTTTTTCACTAATACACATTAATAAATGGAACATTGACTCTTAGTTATGTTCTGAAGAACTCTGTATATTCCCTACACTATGCATTTTGAAGAATTATCAAAAAAAGAAATTGCAAATTGTAGGCCACATTTGC